>NW_026969445.1:0-40357 GCF_028390025.1 Pseudophryne corroboree
ATATAACAACCCCGCCCTGGGAATGCTGTACTGTTACACTGTATATAACACCCTGCCCTGGGATGCTGTACTGTTACACTGTATATAACACCCTGTCCTGTGATGCTGTACTGTTACACTGCATATAACACCTGCCCTGGGATACTGTACTGTTACACTGTATATAACACCCCGCCCTGGACATGCTGTACTGTTACACTGTATATAACACCCCTGCCCTGGGATGCTGTACTGTTACACTGTATATAACACCCCGCCCTGGAATGCTGTACTGTTACACTGTATATAACACCCTGCCCTGGGATGCTGTACTGTTACACTGTATATAACACCCGCCTGGATGCTGTACTGTTACACTGTATATAACACCCTGCCCTTGGGATGCTGTACTGTTACACTGTATATAACACCCCGCCCTGGATGCTGTACTGTTACACTGTATATAACACCCTGCCTTGGGATGCTGTACTGTTACACTGTATATAACACCCCGCCCTGGGATGCTGTACTGTTACACTGTATATAACACACCAGCCCTGGGATGCTGTACTGTTACACTGTATATAACACCCCTGCCCTGGGATGCTGTACTGTTACACTGTATATAACACCCTGCCTGGGATGCTGTACTGTTACACTGTATATAACACCCCGCCCTGGGATGCTGTACTGTTACACTGTATATAACACCCCTGCCCTGGGATGCTGTACTGTTACACTGTATATAACACCCCGCCCTGGGATGCTGTACTGTTACACTGTATATAACACCCCGCCCTGGGATGCTGTACTGTTACACTGTATATAACACCCCCGCCCTGGGATGCTGTACTGTTACACTGTATATAACACCCGCCCTGGGATGCTGTACTGTTACACTGTACATAACACCCCTGCCCCTGGGATGCTGTACTGTTACACTGTATATAACACCCTGCCCTGGGATGCTGTACTGTTACACTGTATATAACACCCCGCCCTGGGATGCTGTACTGTTACACTGTATATAACACCCGCCCTGGGATGCTGTACTGTTACACTGTATATAACACCCTGCCCTGGGATGCTGTACTGTTACACTGTATATAACACCCCGCCCTGGGATGCTGTACTGTTACACTGTATATAACACCCCGCCCTGGGATGCTGTACTGTTACACTGTACATAACACCCTGCCCTGGGATGCTGTACTGTTACACTGTATATAACACCCCCGCCCTGGGATGCTGTACTGTTACACTGTATATAACACCCCACCCTGGGATGCTGTACTGTTACACTGTATATAACACCCCGCCCCTGGGATGCTGTACTGTTACACTGTACATAACACCCTGCCCTGGGATGCTGTACTGTTACACTGTATATAACACCCCACCCTGGGATGCTGTACTGTTACACTGTATATAACACCCCGCCCTGGAATGCTGTACTGTTACACTGTATATAACACCCTGCCCTGGGATGCTGTACTATTACACTGTATATAACACCCTGCCTTGGGATGCTGTACTGTTACACTGTATATAACACCCCGCCCTGGGATGCTGTACTGTTACACTGTATATAACACCCTGCCCTGGGATACTGTACTGTTACACTGTATATAACACCCCGCCCTGGAATGCTGTACTGTTACACTGTATATAACACCCTGCCTTGGGATGCTGTACTGTTACACTGTATATAACACCCCGCCCTGGGATGCTGTACTGTTACACTGTATATAACACACCACCCAGGGATGCTGTACTGTTACACTGTATGTAACACCCGCCCTGGGATGCTGTACTGTTACACTGTGTATAACACCCTGCCCTGGGATGCTGTACTGTTACACTGTATATAACACCCCTGCCCTGGGATGCTGTACTGTTACACTGTGTATAACACCCTGCCCTGGGATGCTGTACTGTTACACTGTATATAACACCCCGCCCTGGGATGCTGTACTGTTACACTGTATATACACCCTGTCCTGTGATGCTGTACTGTTACACTGTATATAACACCCTGCCCTGGGATGCTGTACTGTTACACTGTATATAACACCCCGCCCTGGGATGCTGTACTGTTACACTGTATATAACACCCCGCCCTGGGATGCTGTACTGTTACACTTTATATAACACCCCACCCTAGGATGCTGTACTGTTACACTGTATATAACACCCCGCCCTGGAATGCTGTACTGTTACACTGTATATAACACCCTGCCTTGGGATGCTGTACTGTTACACTGTATATAATACCCCGCCCTGGGATGCTGTACTGTTACACTGTATATAACACCCCGCCCTGGGATGCTGTACTGTTACACTGTATATAACACCCTGCCTGGGATGCTGTACTGTTACACTGTATATAACACCCCTGCCCTGGGATCCTGTACTGTTACACTGTATATAACACCCCGCCCTGGAATGCTGTACTGTTACACTGTATATAACACCCTGTCCTGTGATGCTGTACTGTTACACTGCATATAACACCCTGCCCTGGGATACTGTACTGTTACACTGTATATAACACCCCGCCCCTGGAATGCTGTACTGTTACACTGTATATAACACCCTGTCCTGTGATGCTGTACTGTTACACTGTATATAACACCCTGTCCTGTGATGCTGTACTGTTACACTGCATATAACACCCTGCCCTGGGATACTGTACTGTTACACTGTATATAACACACCCCGCCCTGGGATACTGTACTGTTACACTGTATATAACACCCCGCCCTGGAATGCTGTACTGTTACACTGTATATAACACCCTGCCTTGGGATACTGTACTGTTACACTGTATATAACACCCCGCCCTGGAATGCTGTACTGTTACACTGTATATAACACCCTGCCCTGGGATGCTGTACTGTTACACTGTATATAACACCCTGTCCTGTGATGCTGTACTGTTACACTGCATATAACACCCTGCCCTGGGATACTGTACTGTTACACTGTATATAACACCCCGCCCTGGAATGCTGTACTGTTACACTGTATATAACACCCTGCCTTGGGATGCTGTACTGTTACACTGTATATAACACCCCGCCCTGGGATGCTGTACTGTTACACTGTATATAACACACCACCCAGGGATGCTGTACTGTTACACTGTATATAACACCCGCCCTGGAATGCTGTACTGTTACACTGTATATAACACCCTGCCTTGGGATGCTGTACTGTTACACTGTATATAACACCCTGCCCTTGGGATGCTGTACTGTTACACTGTATATAACACCCCTGCCTTGGGATGCTGTACTGTTACACTGTATATAACACCCCGCCCTGGGATGCTGTACTGTTACACTGTATATAACACCCCGCCCTGGGATGCTGTACTGTTACACTGTATATAACACCCTGCCCTGGGATGCTGTACTGTTACACTGTATATAACACCCCGCCCTGGGATGCTGTACTGTTACACTGTATATAACACCCTGCCCTGGGATGCTGTACTGTTACACTGTATATAACACCCTGCCCTGGGATGCTGTACTGTTACACTGTATATAACACCCTGCCCTGGGATGCTGTACTGTTACACTGTATATAACACCCCGCCCTGGGATGCTGTACTGTTACACTGTATATAACACACCACCCAGGGATGCTGTACTGTTACACTGTATGTAACACCCGCCCTGGGATGCTGTACTGTTACACTGTATATAACACCCTGCCCTGGGATGCTGTACTGTTACACTGTATATAACACCCCGCCCTGGGATGCTGTACTGTTACACTGTATATAACACCCTGCCCTGGGATGCTGTACTGTTACACTGTATATAACACACCACCCAGGGATGCTGTACTGTTACACTGTATATAACACACCACCCAGGGATGCTGTACTGTTACACTGTATATAACACCCCGCCCTGGGATGCTGTACTGTTACACTGTATATAAGACCCCGCCCTGGGAAGCTGTACTGTTACACTGTATATAACACCCTGCCCTGGGATGCTGTACTGTTACACTGTATATAACACCCTGCCCTGGATGCTGTACTGTTACACTGTATATAACACCCCGCCCTGGGATGCTGTACTGTTACACTGTATATAACACCCTGCCCTGGGATGCTGTACTGTTACACTGTATATAACACCCTGCCCTGGATGCTGTACTGTTACACTGTATATATCACCCTGCTCGGGACGCTGTACTGTTACACTGTATATAACACCCTGCCCTGGGATGCTGTACTGTTACACTGTATATAACACCCTGCCCTGGGATGCTGTACTGTTACACTGTATATAACACCCTGCCTTGGGATGCTGTACTGTTACACTGTATATAACACACCACCCAGGGATGCTGTACTGTTACACTGTATATAACACCCGCCCTGGAATGCTGTACTGTTACACTGTATATAACACCCTGCCTTGGGATGCTGTACTGTTACACTGTATATAACACCCTGCCTTGGGATGCTGTACTGTTACACTGTATATAACACCCTGCCCTGGAATGCTGTACTGTTACACTGTATATAACACCCTGCCTTGGGATGCTGTACTGTTACACTGTATATAACACCCCGCCCTGGGACGCTGTACTGTTACACTGTATATAACACCCTGCCCTGGGATGCTGTACTGTTACACTGTATATAACACCCCGCCCTGGGATGCTGTACTGTTACACTGTATATAACACCCTGCCCTGGGATGCTGTACTGTTACACTGTATATAACACCCTGCCCTGGGATGCTGTACTGTTACACTGTATATATCACCCTGCTCGGGACGCTGTACTGTTACACTGTATATAACACCCTGCCCTGGGATGCTGTACTGTTACACTGTATATAACACCCTGCCCTGGGATGCTGTACTGTTACACTGTATATAACACACCACCCAGGGATGCTGTACTGTTACACTGTATATAACACCCGCCCTGGAATGCTGTACTGTTACACTGTATATAACACCCTGCCTTGGGATGCTGTACTGTTACACTGTATATAACACCCTGCCTTGGGATGCTGTACTGTTACACTGTATATAACACCCTGCCCTGGAATGCTGTACTGTTACACTGTATATAACACCCTGCCTTGGGATGCTGTACTGTTACACTGTATATAACACCCCGCCCTGGGATGCTGTACTGTTACAACTGTATATAACACCTCGCCCTGGGATGCTGTACTGTTACACTGTGTATAACACCCTGCCCTGGGATGCTGTACTGTTACACTGTATATAACACCCTGCCTTGGGATGCTGTACTGTTACACTGTATATAACACCCTGCCCTGGGATGCTGTACTGTTACACTGTATATAACACCCCGCCCTGGGATGCTGTACTGTTACACTGTATATAACACACCACCCAGGGATGCTGTACTGTTACACTGTATATAACACCCTGCCCTGGGATGCTGTACTGTTACACTGTATATAACACACCACCCAGGGATGCTGTACTGTTACACCTGTATATAACACCCGCCCTGGAATGCTGTACTGTTACACTGTATATAACACCCTGCCTTGGGATGCTGTACTGTTACACTGTATATAACACCCTGCCTTGGGATGCTGTACTGTTACACTGTATATAACACCCTGCCCTGGGATGCTGTACTGTTACACTGTATATAACACCCTGCCTTGGGATGCTGTACTGTTACACTGTATATAACACCCCGCCCTGGGATGCTGTACTGTTACACTGTATATAACACCTCGCCCTGGGATGCTGTACTGTTACACTGTGTATAACACCCTGCCCTGGGATGCTGTACTGTTAAACTGTATATAACACCGTGCCCTGGGATGCTGTACTGTTACACTGTATATAACACCCTGCCTTGGGATGCTGTACTGTTACACTGTATATAACACCCTGCCCTGGAATGCTGTACTGTTACACTGTATATAACACCCTGCCCTGGGATGCTGTACTGTTACACTGTATATAACACCCCGCCCTGTGATGCTGTACTGTTACACTGTGTATAACACCCTGCCCTGGGATGCTGTACTGTTACACTGTATATAACACCCCGCCCTGGGATGCTGTACTGTTACACTGTATATAACACCCTGTCCTGTGATGCTGTACTGTTACACTGTATATAACACCCTGCCCTGGAATGCTGTACTGTTACACTGTGTATAACACCCCACCCTGGGATGCTGTACTGTTACACTGTATATAACACCCTGCCCTGGGATGCTGTACTGTTACACTGTATATAACACACCACCCAGGGATGCTGTACTGTTACACTGTATATAACACCCTGCTCGGTACGCTGTACTGTTACACTGTATATAACACCCTGCCCTGGGATGCTGTACTGTTACACTGTATATAACAGCCTGCCCTGGGATGCTGTACTGTTACACTGTATATAACACCCTGCTCGGGACGCTGTACTGTTACACTGTATATAACACCCTGCCCTGGGATGCTGTACTGTTACACTGTATATAACACCCTGCCCTGGGATGCTGTACTGTTACACTGTATATAACACCCTGCCCTGGGATGCTGTACTGTTACATTGTATATAACACCCTGCCCTGGGATGTTGTACTGTTACACTGTATATAACACCCTGCCCTGGGATGCTGTACTGTTACACTGTATATAACACCCTTCCCTGGGATGCTGTACTGTTACACTGTATATAACACCCTGCCCTGGGATGCTGTACTGTTACACTGTATATAACACCCTGCCCTGGGATGCTGTACTGTTACACTGTATATAACACCCCACCCTGGAATGCTGTACTGTTACACTGTATATAACACCCTGCCTTGGGATGCTGTACTGTTACACTGTATATAACACCCTGCCCTGGGATGCTGTACTGTTACACTGTATATAACACCCCACCCTGGGATGCTGTACTGTTATACTGTATATAACACCCTGTCCTGGGATGCTGTACTGTTACACTGTATATAACACTCCGCCCTGGGATGCTGTACTGTTACACTGTATATAACACTCCGCCCTGGAATGCTGTACTGTTACACTGTATATAACACCCTGCCTTGGGATGCTGTACTGTTACACTGTATATAACACCCTGCCCTGGGATGCTGTACTGTTACACTGTATATAACACCCCACCCTGGGATGCTGTACTGTTATACTGTATATAACACCCTGTCCTGGGATGCTGTACTGTTACACTGTATATAACACCCCGCCCTGGGATGCTGTACTGTTACACTTTATATAACACCCCACCCTAGGATGCTGTACTGTTACACTGTATATAACACCCCGCCCTGGAATGCTGTACTGTTACACTGTATATAACACCCTGCCTTGGGATGCTGTACTGTTACACTGTATATAATACCCCGCCCTGGGATGCTGTACTGTTACACTGTATATAACACCCCGCCCTGGGATGCTGTACTGTTACACTGTATATAACACCCCGCCCTGGAATGCTGTACTGTTACACTGTATATAACACCCTGTCCTGTGATGCTGTACTGTTACACTGCATATAACACCCTGCCCTGGGATACTGTACTGTTACACTGTATATAACACCCCGCCCTGGAATGCTGTACTGTTACACTGTATATAACACCCTGCCTTGGGATGCTGTACTGTTACACTGTATATAACACCCCGCCCTGGGATGCTGTACTGTTACACTGTATATAACACACCACCCAGGGATGCTGTACTGTTACACTGTATATAACACCCGCCCTGGAATGCTGTACTGTTACACTGTATATAACACCCTGCCTTGGGATGCTGTACTGTTACACTGTATATAACACCCTGCCTTGGGATGCTGTACTGTTACACTGTATATAACACCCCGCCCTGGAATGCTGTACTGTTACACTGTATATAACACCCTGTCCTGTGATGCTGTACTGTTACACTGCATATAACACCCTGCCCTGGGATACTGTACTGTTACACTGTATATAACACCCCGCCCTGGAATGCTGTACTGTTACACTGTATATAACACCCTGCCTTGGGATGCTGTACTGTTACACTGTATATAACACCCCGCCCTGGGATGCTGTACTGTTACACTGTATATAACACACCACCCAGGGATGCTGTACTGTTACACTGTATATAACACCCGCCCTGGAATGCTGTACTGTTACACTGTATATAACACCCTGCCTTGGGATGCTGTACTGTTACACTGTATATAACACCCTGCCTTGGGATGCTGTACTGTTACACTGTATATAACACCCTGCCCTGGGATGCTGTACTGTTACACTGTATATAACACCCTGCCTTGGGATGCTGTACTGTAACACTGTATATAACACCCTGCCCTGGGATGCTGTACTGTTACACTGTATATAACACCCCGCCCTGGGATGCTGTACTGTTACACTGTATATAACACCCCGCCCTGGGATGCTGTACTGTTACACTGTATATAACACCCTGCCCTGGGATGCTGTACTGTTACACTGTATATAACACCCCGCCCTGGGATGCTGTACTGTAACACTGTATATAACACCCTGCCCTGGGATGCTGTACTGTTACACTGTATATAACACCCTGCCCTGGAATGCTGTACTGTTACACTGTATATAACACCCCGCCCTGGGATGCTGTACTGTTACACTGTATATAAGACCCCGCCCTGGGATGCTGTACTGTTATACTGTATATAACACCCTGCCCTGGAATGCTGTACTGTTACACTGTATATAACACCCCGCCCTGGGATGCTGTACTGTTACACTGTATGTAACACGCTGCCCTGGGATGCTGTACTGTTACACTGTATATAACACCCTGCCCTGGAATGCTGTACTGTTACACTGTATATAACACCCTGCCCTGGGATGCTGTACTGTTACACTGTATATAACACCCTGCCTTGGGATGCTGTACTGTTACACTGTATATAACACCCTGCCCTGGAATGCTGTACTGTTACACTGTATATAACACCCTGCCCTGGGATGCTGTACTGTTACACTGTATATAACACCCCGCCCTGGGATGCTGTACTGTTACACTGTATATAACACCCCGCCCTGGGATGCTGTACTGTTACACTGTATATAACACCCCGCCCTGGGATGCTGTACTGTTACACTCTATATAACACCCTGCCCTGGGATGCTGTACTGTTACACTGTATATAACACCCCGCCCTGGGATGCTGTACTGTTACACTGTATATAACACCCCGCCCTGGGATGCTGTACTGTTACACTGCATATAACACCCCGCCCTGGGATCCTGTACTGTTACACTGTATATAACACCCCGCCCTGGGATGCTGTACTGTTACACTGTATATAACACCCTGCACTGGGATCCTGTACTGTTACACTGTATATAACACCCTGCCCTGGGATCCTGTACTGTTACACTATATATAACACCCCGCCCTGGGATGCTGTACTGTTACACTGTATATAACACCCCGCCCTGGGATGCTGTACTGTTACACTGTATATAACACCCTGCCCTGGGATGCTGTACTGTTACACTGTATATAACACCCTGCACTGGGATGCTGTACTGTTACACTGTATATAACACCCTGCCCTGGGATCCTGTACTGTTACACTGTATATAACACCCCGCCCTGGGATGCTGTACTGTTACACTGTATATAACACCCCGCCCTGGGATGCTGTACTGTTACACTGTATATAACACCCTGCCTTGGGATGCTGTACTGTTACACTGTATATAACACCCCGCCCTGGGATGCTGTACTGTTACACTGTATATAACACCCCGCCCTGGGATGCTGTACTGTTACACTATATATAACACCCCGCCCTGGGATGCTGTACTGTTACACTGTATATAACACCCCGCCCTGGAATGCTGTACTGTTACACTGTATATACACCCTGCCTTGGGATGCTGTACTGTTACACTGTATATAACACCCCGCCTTGGGATGCTGTACTGTTACACTGTATATAACACCCCGCCCTGGGATGCTGTACTGTTACACTGTATATACACCCTGTCCTGTGATGCTGTACTGTTACACTGTATATAACACCCCGCCCTGGAATGCTGTACTGTTACACTGTATATACACCCTGCCTTGGGATGCTGTACTGTTACACTGTATATAACACCCCGCCTTGGGATGCTGTACTGTTACACTATATATAACACCCCGCCCTGGGATGCTGTACTGTTACACTGTATATAACACCCCGCCCTGGAATGCTGTACTGTTACACTGTATATACACCCTGCCTTGGGATGCTGTACTGTTACACTGTATATAACACCCCGCCTTGGGATGCTGTACTGTTACACTGTATATAACACCCTGCACTGGGATGCTGTACTGTTACACTGTATATAACACACCACCCAGGGATGCTGTACTGTTACACTGTATATAACACACCACCCAGGAATGCTGTACTGTTACACTGTATATAACACCCCGCCCTGGGATGCTGTACTGTTACACTGTATATAACACACCACCCAGGAATGCTGTACTGTTACACTGTATATAACACCCTGCCTTGGGATGCTGTACTGTTACACTGTATATAACACCCCGCCCTGGGATGCTGTACTGTTACACTGTATATAACACACCACCCAGGGATGCTGTACTGTTACACTGTATGTAACACCCGCCCTGGGATGCTGTACTGTTACACTGTATATAACACCCTGCCCTGGGATGCTGTACTGTTACACTGTATATAACACCCCGCCCTGGGATGCTGTACTGTTACACTGTATATAACACCCTGCCCTGGGATGCTGTACTGTTACACTGTATATAACACCCTGCCCTGGGATGCTGTACTGTTACACTGTATATAACACACCACCCAGGGATGCTGTACTGTTACACTGTATATAACACCCCGCCCTGGGATGCTGTACTGTTACACTGTATATAAGACCCCGCCCTGGGACGCTGTACTGTTACACTGTATATAACACCCTGCCCTGGGATGCTGTACTGTTACACTGTATATAACACCCTGCCCTGGGATGCTGTACTGTTACACTGTATATAACACCCCGCCCTGGGATGCTGTACTGTTACACTGTATATAACACCCTGCCCTGGGATGCTGTACTGTTACACTGTATATAACACCCTGCCCTGGGATGCTGTACTGTTACACTGTATATATCACCCTGCTCGGGACGCTGTACTGTTACACTGTATATAACACCCTGCCCTGGGATGCTGTACTGTTACACTGTATATAACACCCTGCCCTGGGATGCTGTACTGTTACACTGTATATAACACCCTGCCTTGGGATGCTGTACTGTTACACTGTATATAACACACCACCCAGGGATGCTGTACTGTTACACTGTATATAACACCCGCCCTGGAATGCTGTACTGTTACACTGTATATAACACCCTGCCTTGGGATGCTGTACTGTTACACTGTATATAACACCCTGCCTTGGGATGCTGTACTGTTACACTGTATATAACACCCTGCCCTGGAATGCTGTACTGTTACACTGTATATAACACCCTGCCTTGGGATGCTGTACTGTTACACTGTATACAACACCCCGCCCTGGGACGCTGTACTGTTACACTGTATATAACACCCTGCCCTGGGATGCTGTACTGTTACACTGTATATAACACCCCGCCCTGGGATGCTGTACTGTTACACTGTATATAACACCCTGCCCTGGGATGCTGTACTGTTACACTGTATATAACACCCTGCCCTGGGATGCTGTACTGTTACACTGTATATATCACCCTGCTCGGGACGCTGTACTGTTACACTGTATATAACACCCTGCCCTGGGATGCTGTACTGTTACACTGTATATAACACCCTGCCCTGGGATGCTGTACTGTTACACTGTATATAACACACCACCCAGGGATGCTGTACTGTTACACTGTATATAACACCCGCCCTGGAATGCTGTACTGTTACACTGTATATAACACCCTGCCTTGGGATGCTGTACTGTTACACTGTATATAACACCCTGCCTTGGGATGCTGTACTGTTACACTGTATATAACACCCTGCCCTGGAATGCTGTACTGTTACACTGTATATAACACCCTGCCTTGGGATGCTGTACTGTTACACTGTATATAACACCCCGCCCTGGGATGCTGTACTGTTACACTGTATATAACACCTCGCCCTGGGATGCTGTACTGTTACACTGTGTATAACACCCTGCCCTGGGATGCTGTACTGTTACACTGTATATAACACCCTGCCTTGGGATGCTGTACTGTTACACTGTATATAACACCCTGCCCTGGGATGCTGTACTGTTACACTGTATATAACACCCCGCCCTGGGATGCTGTACTGTTACACTGTATATAACACACCACCCAGGGATGCTGTACTGTTACACTGTATATAACACCCTGCCCTGGGATGCTGTACTGTTACACTGTATATAACACACCACCCAGGGATGCTGTACTGTTACACTGTATATAACACCCGCCCTGGAATGCTGTACTGTTACACTGTATATAACACCCTGCCTTGGGATGCTGTACTGTTACACTGTATATAACACCCTGCCTTGGGATGCTGTACTGTTACACTGTATATAACACCCTGCCCTGGAATGCTGTACTGTTACACTGTATATAACACCCTGCCTTGGGATGCTGTACTGTTACACTGTATATAACACCCTGCCCTGGAATGCTGTACTGTTACACTGTATATAACACCCTGCCTTGGGATGCTGTACTGTTACACTGTATATAACACCCCGCCCTGGGATGCTGTACTGTTACACTGTATATAACACCTCGCCCTGGGATGCTGTACTGTTACACTGTATATAACACCGTGCCCTGGGATGCTGTACTGTTACACTGTATATAACACCCTGCCCTGGGATGCTGTACTGTTACACTGTATATAACACCTCGCCCTGGGATGCTGTACTGTTACACTGTGTATAACACCCTGCCCTGGGATGCTGTACTGTTACACTGTATATAACACCGTGCCCTGGGATGCTGTACTGTTACACTGTATATAACACCCTGCCTTGGGATGCTGTACTGTTACACTGTATATAACACCCCGCCCTGGGATGCTGTACTGTTACACTGTATATAACACCCCGCCCTGGAATGCTGTACTGTTACACTGTATATAACACCCTGCCCTGGAATGCTGTACTGTTACACTGTATATAACACACCACCCAGGGATGCTGTACTGTTACACTGTATATAACACCCGCCCTGGGATGCTGTACTGTTACACTGTATATAACACCCTGCCCTGGGATGCTGTACTGTTACACTGTATATAACACCCCGCCCTGGGATGCTGTACTGTTACACTGTATATAACACCCTGCCCTGGGATGCTGTACTGTTACACTGTATATAACACCCTGCCCTGGGATGCTGTACTGTTACACTGTATATAACACCCTGCCCTGGGATGCTGTACTGTTACACTGTATATAACACCCTGCCCTGTGATGCTGTACTGTTACACTGTATATAACACACCACCCAGGGATGCTGTACTGTTACACTGTATATAACACCCTGCCCTGGGATGCTGTACTGTTACACTGTATATAACACCCTGCCCTGGGATGCTGTACTGTTACACTGTATATAACACCCCGCCCTGTGATGCTGTACTGTTACACTGTATATAACACCCTGCCCTGGGATGCTGTACTGTTACACTGTATATAACACCCCACCCTGGGATGCTGTACTGTTACACTGTATATAACACCCCGCCCTGGGATGCTGTACTGTTACACTGTATATAACACCCCGCCCTGGAATGCTGTACTGTTACACTGTATATAACACCCCGCCCTGGAATGCTGTACTGTTACACTGTATATAACACCCTGCCCTGGGATGCTGTACTGTTACACTGTATATAACACCCCGCCCTGGGATGCTGTACTGTTACACTGTATATAACACCCCGCCCTGGGATGCTGTACTGTTACACTGTATATAACACCCCGCCCTGGGATGCTGTACTGTTACACTGTATATAACACCCCGCCCTGGGATGCTGTACTGTTACACTGTATATAACACCCCGCCCTGGGATGCTGTACTGTTACACTGTATATAACACCCTGCCCTGGGATGCTGTACTGTTACACTGTATATAACACCCTGCCCTGGGATGCTGTACTGTTACACTGTATATAACACCCCGCCCTGGGATGCTGTACTGTTACACTGTATATAACACCCTGCCCTGGGATGCTATACTGTTACACTGTATATAACACCCTGCCTTGGGATGCTGTACTGTTACACTGTATATAACACCCTGCCCTGGGATGCTGTACTGTTACACTGTATATAACACGCTGCCCTGGGATCCTGTACTGTTACACTGTATATAACACCCCGCCCTGGGATGCTGTACTGTTACACTGTATATAACACCCCGCCCTGGGATGCTGTACTGTTACACTGTATATAACACCCTGCCCTGGGATGCTGTACTGTTACACTGTATATAACACCCTGTCCTGGGATGCTGTACTGTTACACTGTATATAACACCCTGCCCTGGGATGCTGTACTGTTACACTGTATATAACACCCTGCCCTGGGATGCTGTACTGTTACACTGTATATAACACCCCGCCCTGGGATGCTGTACTGTTACACTATATATAACACCCTGCCCTGGGATGCTGTACTGTTACACTGTATATAACACCCCGCCCTGGGATGCTGTACTGTTACACTGTATATAACACCCCGCCCTGGGATGCTGTACTGTTACACTGTATATAACACCCTGCCCTGGGATGCTATACTGTTACACTGTATATAACACCCTGCCTTGGGATGCTGTACTGTTACACTGTATATAACACCCTGCCTTGGGATGCTGTACTGTTACACTGTATATAACACCCTGCCCTGGAATGCTGTACTGTTACACTGTATATAACACCCCGCCCTGGGATGCTGTACTGTTACACTGTATATAACACCCTGCCCTGGGATGCTGTACTGTTACACTGTATATAACACCCCACCCTGGGATGCTGTACTGTTACACTGTATATAACACCCCACCCTGGGATGCTGTACTGTTACACTGTATATAACACCCCACCCTGGGATGCTGTACTGTTACACTGTATATAACACCCCACCCTGGAATGCTGTACTGTTACACTGTATATAACACCCTGCCCTGGGATGCTATACTGTTACACTGTATATAACACCCTGCCTTGGGATGCTGTACTGTTACACTGTATATAACACCCTGCCTTGGGATGCTGTACTGTTACACTGTATATAACACCCCGCCCTGGGATGCTGTACTGTTACACTGTATATAACACCCTGCCCTGGGATGCTGTACTGTTACACTGTATATAACACCCTGCCCTGGGATGCTGTACTGTTACACTGTATATAACACCCTGCCCTGGGATGCTGTACTGTTACACTGTATATAACACCCCACCCTGGGATGCTGTACTGTTACACTGTATATAACACCCCACCCTGGGATGCTGTACTGTTACACTGTATATAACACCCCACCCTGGGATGCTGTACTGTTACACTGTATATAACACCCCACCCTGGAATGCTGTACTGTTACACTGTATATAACACCCTGCCCTGGGATGCTATACTGTTACACTGTATATAACACCCTGCCTTGGGATGCTGTACTGTTACACTGTATATAACACCCTGCCTTGGGATGCTGTACTGTTACACTGTATATAACACCCTGCCCTGGAATGCTGTACTGTTACACTGTATATAACACCCCGCCCTGGGATGCTGTACTGTTACACTGTATATAACACCCCGCCCTGTGATGCTGTACTGTTACACTGTATATAACACCCCGCCTTGGGATGCTGTACTGTTACACTGTATATAACACCCTGCCCTGGGATGCTGTACTGTTACACTGTATATAACACCCTGCCCTGGAATGCTGTACTGTTACACTGTATATAACACCCTGCCCTGGGATGCTGTACTGTTACACTGTATATAACACCCCGCCCTGGGATGCTGTACTGTTACACTGTATATAACACCCCGCCCTGGGATGCTGTACTGTTACACTGTATATAACACACCACCCAGGGATGCTGTACTGTTACACTGTATATAACACCCCGCCCAGGGATGCTGTACTGTTACACTGTATATAACACCCCGCCCTGGGATGCTGTACTGTTACACTGTATATAACACCCTGCCCTGTGATGCTGTACTGTTACACTGTATATAACACCATGCCCTGGAATGCTGTACTGTTACACTGTATATAACACCCTGCCCTGGGATGCTGTACTGTTACACTGTATATAACACCCTGCCCTGGGATGCTGTACTGTTACACTGTATATAACACCCCGCCCTGGGATGCTGTACTGTTACACTGTATATAACACCCCGCCCTGGGATGCTGTACTGTAACACTGTATATAACACCCTGCCCTGGGATGCTGTACTGTAACACTGTATATAACACCCCGCCCTGGGATGCTGTACTGTTACACTGTATATAACACCCTGCCCTGGGATGCTGTACTGTTACACTGTATATAACACCCCGCCCTGGGATGCTGTACTGTTACACTATATATAACACCCTGCCCTGGGATGCTGTACTGTTACACTGTATATAACACCCTGCCCTGGGATGCTGTACTGTTACACTGTATATAACACCCCGCCCTGAGATGCTGTACTGTTACACTGCATATAACACCCTGCCCTGGGATGCTGTACTGTTACACTGTATATAACACCCCACCCTGGGATGCTGTACTGTTACACTATATATAACACCCTGCCCTGGGATACTGTACTGTTACACTGTATATAACACCCCGCCCTGGGATGCTGTACTGTTACACTGTATATAACACCCCGCCCTGGGATGCTGTACTGTTACACTGTATATAACACCCCGCCCTGGGATGCTGTACTGTTACACTGTATATAACACCCTGCCCTGGGATGCTGTACTGTTACACTGTATATAACACCCCGCCCTGGGATGCTGTACTGTTACACTGTATATAACACGCTGCCCTGGGATGCTGTACTGTTACACTGTATATAACACCCTGCCCAGGGATGCTGTACTGTTACACTGTATATAACACCCCGCCCTGGGATGCTGTACTGTTACACTGTATATAACACCCCGCCCTGGGATGCTGTACTGTAACACTGTATATAACACCCCGCCCAGGGATGCTGTACTGTTACACTGTATATAACACCCCGCCCTGGGATGCTGTACTGTAACACTGTATATAACACCCCGCCCTGGGATGCTGTACTGTTACACTGTATATAACACCCTGCCCTGGGATGCTGTACTGTTACACTGTATATAACACCCCGCCCTGGGATGCTGTACTGTTACACTGTATATAACACCCTGCCTTGGGATGCTGTACTGTAACACTGTATATAACACCCCGCCCTGGGATGCTGTACTGTTACACTGTATATAACACCCTGCCCTGTGATGCTGTACTGTTACACTGTATATAACACCCTGCCCTGGGATGCTGTACTGTAACACTGTATATAACACCCCGCCCTGGGATGCTGTACTGTTACACTGTATATAACACCCTGCCCTGGGATGCTGTACTGTTACACTGTATATAACACCCCGCCCTGGGATGCTGTACTGTTACACTATATATAACACCCTGCCCTGGGATGCTGTACTGTTACACTGTATATAACACCCTGCCCTGTGATGCTGTACTGTTACACTGTATATAACACCCCGCCCTGAGATGCTGTACTGTTACACTGCATATAACACCCTGCCCTGGGATGCTGTACTGTTACACTGTATATAACACCCCGCCCTGAGATGCTGTACTGTTACACTGCATATAACACCCTGCCCTGGGATGCTGTACTGTTACACTGTATATAACACCCCACCCTGGGATGCTGTACTGTTACACTATATATAACACCCTGCCCTGGGATACTGTACTGTTACACTGTATATAACACCCCGCCCTGGGATGCTGTACTGTTACACTGTATATAACACCCCGCCCTGGGATGCTGTACTGTTACACTGTATATAACACCCCGCCCTGGGATGCTGTACTGTTACACTGTATATAACACCCTGCCCTGGGATGCTGTACTGTTACACTGTATATAACACCCCGCCCTGGGATGCTGTACTGTTACACTGTATATAACACGCTGCCCTGGGATGCTGTACTGTTACACTGTATATAACACCCTGCCCAGGGATGCTGTACTGTTACACTGTATATAACACCCCGCCCTGGGATGCTGTACTGTTACACTGTATATAACACCCTGCCCTGGGATGCTGTACTGTTACACTGTATATAACACCCCGCCCTGGGATGCTGTACTGTTACACTGTATATAACACCCCGCCCTGGGATGCTGTACTGTTACACTGTATATAACACCCTGCCCAGGGATGCTGTACTGTTACACTGTATATAACACCCCGCCCTGGGATGCTGTACTGTTACACTGTATATAACACCCTGCCCTGGGATGTTGTACTGTTACACTGTATATAACACCCCGCCCTGGGATGCTGTACTGTTACACTGTATATAACACCCTGCCCTGGGATGCTGTACTGTTACACTGTATATAACACCCCGCCCTGGGATGCTGTACTGTTACACTGTATATAACACCCCGCCCTGGGATGCTGTACTGTTACACTGTATATAACACCCTGCCCTGGGATGCTGTACTGTTACACTGTATATAACACCCCGCCCTGGGATGCTGTACTGTTACACTGTATATAACACCCTGCCCTGGGATGCTGTACTGTTACACTGTATATAACACCTCGCACTGGGATGCTGTACTGTTACACTGTATATAACACCCCGCCCTGGGATGCTGTACTGTTACACTGTATATAACACCCTGCCCTGGGATGCTGTACTGTTACACTCTATATAACACCCTGCCCTGGGATGCTGTACTGTTACACTGTATATAACACCCTGCCCTGGGATGCTGTACTGTTACACTCTATATAACACCCTGCCCTGGGATGCTGTACTGTTACACTGTATATAACACCCCGCCCTGGGATGCTGTACTGTTACACTGTATATAACACCCTGCCCTGGGATGCTGTACTGTTACACTGTATATAACACCCTGCCCTGGGATGCTGTACTGTTACACTGTATATAACACCCTGTCCTGTGATGCTGTACTGTTACACTGTATATAACACCCTGCCCTGGGATGCTGTACTGTTACACTCTATATAACACCCTGCCCTGGGATGCTGTACTGTTACACTGTATATAACACCCCGCCCTGGGATGCTGTACTGTTACACTGTATATAACACCCTGCCCTGGGATGCTGTACTGTTACACTGTATATAACACCCTGCCCTGGGATGCTGTACTGTTACACTGTATATAACACCCTGCCCTGGGATGCTGTACTGTTACACTGTATATAACACCCTGCCCTGGGATGCTGTACTGTTACACTGTATATAACACCCCGCCCTGGGATGCTGTACTGTTACACTGTATATAACACCCCGCCCTGGAATGCTGTACTGTTACACTGTATATAACACCCTGCCCTGGGATGCTGTACTGTTACACTGTATATATCACCCTGCCCTGGGATGCTGTACTGTTACACTGTATATAACACCCTGCCTTGGGATGCTGTACTGTTACACTGTATATAACACACCACTCAGGGATGCTGTACTGTTACACTGTATATAACACCCTGCCCTGGGATGCTGTACTGTTACACTGTATATAACACACCACTCAGGGATGCTGTACTGTTACACTGTATATAACACACCACTCAGGGATGCTGTACTGTTACACTGTATATAACACCCTGCCCTGGGATGCTGTACTGTTACACTGTATATAACACACCACTCAGGGATGCTGTACTGTTACACTGTATATAACACCCTGCCCTGGGATGCTGTACTGTTACACTGTATATAAAACCCTGCCCTGGGATGCTGTACTGTTACACTGTATATAACACCCTGCCCTGGGATGCTGTACTGTTACACTGTATATAACACCCCGCCCTGGGATGCTGTACTGTTACACTGTATATAACACCCCGCCCTGGGATACTGTACTGTTACACTGTATATAACACCTCGCCCTGGGATGCTGTACTGTTACACTGTATATAACACCCTGCCCTGTGATGCTGTACTGTTACACTGCATATAACACCCCGCCCTGGGATGCTGTACTGTTACACTGTATATAACACCTCGCACTGGGATGCTGTACTGTTACACTGTATATAACACCTCGCACTGGGATGCTGTACTGTAACACTGTATATAACACCCTGCCCTGGGATGCTGTACTGTTACACTGTATATAACACCCTGCCCTGGGATGCTGTACTGTTACACTGTATATAACACCCTGCCCTGGGATGCTGTACTGTTACACTGTATATAACACCCCGCCCTGGGATGCTGTACTGTTACACTGTATATAACACCCTGCCCTGGGATGCTGTACTGTTACACTGTATATAACACCCTGTCCTGGGATGCTGTACTGTTACACTGTATATAACACCCTGCCCTGGGATGCTGTACTGTTACACTGTATATAACACCCCGCCCTGGGATGCTGTACTGTTACACTCTATATAACACCCTGCCCTGGGATGCTGTACTGTTACACTGTATATAACACCCCGCCCTGGGATGCTGTACTGTTACACTGTATATAACACACCACTCAGGGATGCTGTACTGTTACACTGTATATAACACCCTGCCCTGGGATGCTGTACTGTTACACTGTATATATCACCCTGCTCGGGACGCTGTACTGTTACACTGTATATAACACCCTGCCCTGGGATGCTGTACTGTTACACTGTATATAACACCCTGCCCTGGGATGCTGTACTGTTACACTGTATATAACACCCTGCCCTGGAATGCTGTACTGTTACACTGTATATAACACCCTGCCCTGGGATGCTGTACTGTTACACTGTATATAACACCATGCCCTGGGATGCTGTACTGTTACACTGTATATAACACCCTTCCCTGGGATGCTGTACTGTTACACTGTATATAACACCCCACCCTGGGATGCTGTACTGTTACACTGTATATAACACCCCGCCCTGGGATGCTGTACTGTTACACTGTATATAACACCCTGCCTTGGGATGCTGTACTGGTACACTGTAAATAACATACCGCCCAGGGATGTTGTACTGTTACACTGTATATAACATCCTGCCCTGGGATGCTGTACTGTTACACTGTATATAACACCCCACCCAGGGATGCTGTACTGTTATACTGTATATAACACCCTGTCCTGGGATGCTGTACTGTTACACTGTATATAACACCCTGCCCTGGGATGCTGTACTGTTACACTGTATATAACACACCACCCAGGGATGCTGTACTGTTACACTGTATATAACACCCGCCCTGGAATGCTGTACTGTTACACTGTATATAACACCCTGCCTTGGGATGCTGTACTGTTACACTGTATGTAACACGCTGCCCTGGGATGCTGTACTGTTACACTGTATATAACACCCTGCCCTGGAATGCTGTACTGTTACACTGTATATAACACCCTGCCCTGGGATGCTGTACTGTTACACTGTATATAACACCCTGCCCTGGGATGCTGTACTGTTACACTGTATATAACACCCTGCCCTGGGATGCTGTACTGGTACAATGTATATAACACCCTGCCCTGGAATGCTGTACTGTTACACTGTATATAACACCCCGCCCTGGGATGCTGTACTGTTACACTGTATATAACACCCCGCCCTGGAATGCTGTACTGTTACACTGTATATAACACCCCGCCCTGGGATGCTGTACTGTTACACTGCATATAACACCCTGCCCTGGGATGCTGTACTGTTACACTGTATATAACACCCCGCCCTGGGATGCTGTACTGTTACATTGTATATAACACCCTGCCCTGGGATGCTGTACTGTTACACTGTATATAACACCCCGCCCTGGGATGCTGTACTGTTACATTGTATATAACACCCTGCCTTGGGATGCTGTACTGTTACACTGTATATAACACCCCGCCCTGGGATGCTGTACTGTTACACTGTATATAACACCCCGCCCTGGGATGCTGTACTGTTACACTGTATATAACACCCTGCCCTCGGATGCTGTACTGGTACACTGTATATAACACCCCGCCCTGGGATGCTGTACTGTTACACTGTATATAACACCCCGCCCTGGGATGCTGTACTGTTACACTGTATATAACACCCCACCCTGGGATGCTGTACTGTTACACTGTATATAACACCCTGCCCTGGGATGCTGTACTGTTACACTGTATATAACACCCCGCCCTGGGATGCTGTACTGTTACATTGTATATAACACCCTGCCCTGGGATGCTGTACTGTTACACTGTATATAACACCCCGCCCTGGGATGCTGTACTGTTACATTGTATATAACACCCTGCCTTGGGATGCTGTACTGTTACACTGTATATAACACCCCGCCCTGGGATGCTGTACTGTTACACTGTATATAACACCCTGCCCTGGGATGCTGTACTGTTACACTGTATATAACACCCCGCCCTGGGATGCTGTACTGTTACACTGTATATAACACCCTGCCCTCGGATGCTGTACTGGTACACTGTATATAACACCCCGCCCTGGGATGCTGTACTGTTACACTGTATATAACACCCCGCCCTGGGATGCTGTACTGTTACACTGTATATAACACCCCACCCTGGGATGCTGTACTGTAACACTGTATATAACACCCCGCCCTGGGATGCTGTACTGTTACACTGTATATAACACCCCGCCCTGGGATGCTGTACTGTTACTCTGTATATAACACCCTGCCCTGGGATGCTGTACTGTTACACTGTATATAACACCCCGCCCTGGAATGCTGTACTGTTACACTGTATATAACACCTCGCCCTGGAATGCTGTACTGTTACACTGTATATAACACCCCGCCCTGGGATGCTGTACTGTTACTCTGTATATAACACCCTGCCCTGGGATGCTGTACTGTTACACTGTATATAACACCTCGCCCTGGAATGCTGTACTGTTACACTGTATATAACACCCCGCCCTGGGATGCTGTACTGTTACACTGTATATAACACCCCGCCCTGGGATGCTGTACTGTTACACTGTATATAACACCCTGCCCTGGGATGCTGTACTGTTACACTGTATATAACAGCCTGCCCTGGGATGCTGTACTGTTACACTGTATATAACACCCTGCCCTGGGATGCTGTACTGTTACACTGTATATAACACCCCGCCCTGGGATGCTGTACTGTTACACTGTATATAACAGCCTGCCCTGGAATGCTGTACTGTTACACTGTATATAACACCCCGCCCTGGGATGCTGTACTGTTACACTGTATATAACACCCCGCCCTGGGATGCTGTACTGTTACACTGTATATAACACCCTGCCCTGGGATGCTGTACTGTTACACTGTATATAACAGCCTGCCCTGGGATGCTGTACTGTTACACTGTATATAACACCCTGCCCTGGGATGCTGTACTGTTACACTGTATATAACACCCCGCCCTGGGATGCTGTACTGTTACACTGTATATAACAGCCTGCCCTGGAATGCTGTACTGTTACACTGTATATAACACCCTGCCCTGGAATGCTGTACTGTTACACTGTATATAACACCCCACCCTGGGATGCTGTACTGTTATACTGTATATAACACCCTGTCCTGGGATGCTGTACTGTTACACTGTATATAACACCCCGCCCTGGGATGCTGTACTGTTACACTGTATATAACACCCTGCCCTGGGATGCTGTACTGTTATACTGTATATAAGACCCCGCCCTGGGATGCTGTACTGTTACACTGTATATAACACCCTGCCCTGGGATGCTGTACTGTAACACTGTATATAACACCATGCCCTGGGATGCTGTACTGTTACACTGTATATAACACCCCGCCCTGGGATGCTGTACTGTTACACTGTATATAACACCCTGCCCTGTGATGCTGTACTGTTACACTGTATATAACACCCCGCCCTGGGATGCTGTACTGTTACACTGTATATAACACCTCGCCCTGGGATGCTGTACTGTTACACTGTATATAACACCCTGCCCTGGGATGCTGTACTGTAACACTGTATATAACACCATGCCCTGGGATGCTGTACTGTTACACTGTATATAACACCCCGCCCTGGGATGCTGTACTGTTACACTGCATATAACACCCTGCCCTGGAATGCTGTACTGTTACACTGTATATAACACCCCGCCCTGGGATGCTGTACTGTAACACTGTATATAACACCGTGCCCTGGGATGCTGTACTGTTACACTGTATATAACACCCTGTCCTGTGATGCTGTACTGTTACACTGTATATAACACCCCGCCCTGGGATGCTGTACTGTTACACTGTATATAACACCCTGTCCTGTGATGCTGTACTGTTACACTGTATATAACACCCCGCCCTGGGATGCTGTACTGTTACACTGTATATAACACCCTGCCCTGGGATGCTGTACTGTAACACTGTATATAACACCATGCCCTGGGATGCTGTACTGTTACACTGTATATAACACCCCGCCCTGGGATGCTGTACTGTTACACTGTATATAACACCCCGCCCTGGGATGCTGTACTGTTACACTGCATATAACACCCTGCCCTGGGATGCTGTACTGTTACACTGTATATAACACCCCGCCCTGGGATACTGTACTGTTACACTGTATATAACAGCCTGCCCTGGGATGCTGTACTGTTATACTGTATATAAGACCCCGCCCTGGGATGCTGTACTGTTACACTGTATATAACACCCTGCCCTGGGATGCTGTACTGTTACACTGCATATAACACCCTGCCCTGGGATGCTGTACTGTTACACTGTATATAACACCCCGCCATGGGATGCTGTACTGTTACACTGTATATAACACCCTGCCCTGGGATGCTGTACTGTTACACTGTATATAACACCCCACCCTGGGATGCTGTACTGTTACACTGTATATAACACCCCGCCCTGGGATGCTGTACTGTTACACTGTATATAACACGCTGCCCTGGGATGCTGTACTGTTACACTGTATATAACACCCTGCCCTGGGATGCTGTACTGTTACACTGTATATAACACCCCGCCCTGGGATGCTGTACTGTTACACTGTATATAACACCCTGCCCTGGAATGCTGTACTGTTACACTGTATATAACACCCCGCCCTGGGATGCTGTACTGTTACACTGTATATAACACCCTGCCCTGGGATGCTGTACTGTTACACTGTATATAACACCCTGCCCTGGGATGCTGTACTGTTACACTGTATATAACACCCCGCCCTGGGATGCTGTACTGTTACACTGTATATAACACCCCGCCCTGGGATGCTGTACTGTTACACTGTATATAACACCCTGCCCTGGGATGCTGTACTGTTACACTGTATATAACACCCTGCCCTGGGATGCTGTACTGTTACACTGTATATAACACCCTGCCCTGGGTTGCTGTACTGTTACACTGTATATAACACCCCACCCTGGGATCCTGTACTGTTACACTGTATATAACACCCCGCCCTGGGATGCTGTACTGTTACACTGTATATAACACCCTGCCCTGGGATGCTGTACTGTTACACTGTATATAACACCCCACCCTGGGATCCTGTACTGTTACACTGTATATAACACCCTGCCCTGGGATGCTGTACTGTTACACTGTATATAACACCCCGCCCTGGGATGCTGTACTGTAACACTGTATATAACACCCTGCCCTGGGATGCTGTACTGTTACACTGTATATAACACCCTGCCTGGAATGCTGTACTGTTACACTGTATATAACACCCTGCCCTGGGATGCTGTACTGTTACACTGTATATAACACCCTGCCCTGGGATGCTGTACTGTTACACTGTATATAACACCCCGCCCTGGGATGCTGTACTGTTACACTGTATATAACACCCCGCCCTGGGTTGCTGTACTGTTACACTGTATATAACACCCGCCCTGGGATGCTGTACTGTTACACTGTATATAACACCCTGCCCTGGGATGCTGTACTGTTACACTGTATATAACACCCTGCCTTGGGATGCTGTACTGTTACACTGTATATAACACCCTGCCCTGGGATGCTGTACTGTTACACTGCATATAACACCCCGCCCTGGGATGCTGTACTGTTACACTGTATATAACACCCTGCCCTGGGATGCTGTACTGTTACACTGTATATAACACCCCGCCCTGAGATGCTGTACTGTTACACTGTATATAACACCCTGCCCTGGGATGCTGTACTGTTACACTGTATATAACACCCCGCCCTGGGATGCTGTACTGTTACACTGTATATAACACCCCGCCCTGGGATGCTGTACTGTTACACTGCATATAACACCCCGCCCTGGGATGCTGTACTGTTACACTGTATATAACACCCCGCCCTGGGATGCTGTACTGTTACACTGTATATAACACCCTGCCCTGGGATGCTGTACTGTTACACTGTATATAACACCCTGCCCTGGGATGCTGTACTGTTACACTGTATATAACACCCCGCCCTGGGATGCTGTACTGTTACACTGTATATAACACCCCGCCCTGGGATGCTGTACTGTTACACTGTATATAACACCCTGCCCTGGGATGCTGTACTGTTACACTGTATATAACACCCTGCCCTGGGATGCTGTACTGTTACACTGTATATAACACCCGCCCTGGGATGCTGTACTGTTACACTGTATATAACACCCTGCCCTGGGATACTGTACTGTTACACTGTATATAACACCCCGCCCTGGGATGCTGTACTGTTACACTGTATATAACACCCTGCCCTGGGATACTGTACTGTTACACTGTATATAACACCCCGCCCTGGAATGCTGTACTGTTACACTGTATATAACACCCTGCCTTGGGATGCTGTACTGTTACACTGTATATAACACCCCGCCCTGGGATGCTGTACTGTTACACTGTATATAACACACCACCCAGGGATGCTGTACTGTTACACTGTATATAACACCCTGCCCTGGGATGCTGTACTGTTACACTGTATATAACACCCCGCCCTGGGATGCTGTACTGTTACACTGTATATAACACCCCGCCCTGGGATGCTGTACTGTTACACTGTATATAACACCCCGCCCTGGGATGCTGTACTGTTACACTGTATATAACACCCTGCCCTGGGATGCTGTACTGTTACACTGTATATAACACCCTGCCCTGGGATGCTGTACTGTTACACTGTATATAACACCCTGTCCTGTGATGCTGTACTGTTACACTGTATATAACACCCTGCCCTGGGATGCTCTACTGTTACACTATATATAACACCCCGCCCTGGGATGCTGTACTGTTACACTGTATATAACACCCCGCCCTGGGATGCTGTACTGTTACACTGTATATAACACCCCGCCCTGTGATGCTGTACTGTTACACTGTATATAACACCCTGTCCTGTGATGCTGTACTGTTACACTGTATATAACACCCTGCCCTGGGATGCTGTACTGTTACACTATATATAACACCCCGCCCTGGGATGCTGTACTGTTACACTGTATATAACACCCTGCCCTGGGATGCTGTACTGTTACACTGTATATAACACCCCGCCCTGGGATGCTGTACTGTTACACTGTATATAAGACCCCGCCCTGGGATGCTGTACTGTTACACTGTATATAACACCCTGCCCTGGGATGCTGTACTGTTACACTGTATATAACACCCTGCCCTGGGATGCTGTACTGTTACACTGTATATATCACCCTGCTCGGGACGCTGTACTGTTACACTGTATATAACACCCTGCCCTGGGATGCTGTATTGTTACACTGTATATAACACCCTGCCTTGGGATGCTGTACTGTTACACTGTATATAACACCCCGCCCTGGGATGCTGTACTGTTACACTGTATATAACACCATGCCTTGGAATGCTGTACTGTTACACTGTATATAACACCCTGCCCTGGGATGCTGTACTGTTACACTGTATATAACACCATGCCCTGGGATGCTGTACTGTTACACTGTATATAACACCCTTCCCTGGGATGCTGTACTGTTACACTGTATATAACACCCTGCCCTGGAATGCTGTACTGTTACACTGTATATAACACCCTGCCCTGGGATGCTGTACTGTTACACTGTATATAACACCCCGCCCTGGGATGCTGTACTGTTACACTGTATATAACACCCCGCCCTGGGATGCTGTACTGTTACACTGTATATAACACCCTGCCCTGGGATGCTGTACTGTTACACTGTATATAACACCCTGCCCTGGGATGCTGTACTGTTACACTTTATATAACACCCCGCCTTGGGATGCTGTACTGTTACACTGTATATAACACCCTGCCCTGGGATGCTGTACTGTTACACTGTATATAACACCCCGCCCTGGGATGCTGTACTGTTACACTGTATATAACACCCCACCCTGGGATGCTGTACTGTTACACTGTATATAACACCCTGCCCTGGGATGCTGTACTGTTACACTGTATATAACACCCCACCCTGGGATGCTGTACTGTTACACTGTATATAACACCCCGCCCTGGGATGCTGTACTGTTACACTGTATATAACACCCTGCCCTGGGATGCTGTACTGTTATACTGTATATAACACCCTGTCCTGGGATGCTGTACTGTTACACTGTATATAACACCCTGCCCTGGGATGCTGTACTGTTACACTGTATATAACACCCCACCCTGGGATGCTGTACTGTTACACTGTATATAACACCCTGTCCTGGAATGCTGTACTGTAACACTGTATATAACACACCACCCTGGGATGCTGTACTGTTACACTGTATATAACACCCCGCCCTGGGATGCTGTACTGTTACACTGTATATAAGACCCTGTCCTGGGATGCTGTACTGTTACACTGTATATAACACCCCGCCCTGGAATGCTGTACTGTTACACTGCATATAACACCCCGCCCTGGAATGCTGTACTGTAACACTGTATATAACACCCTGCCCTGGGATGCTGTACTGTTACACTGTATATAACACCCCGCCCTGGAATGCTGTACTGTAACACTGTATATAACACCCTGCCCTGTGATGCTGTACTGTTACACTGTATATAACACCCTGCCCTGGAATGCTGTACTGTTACACTGCATATAACACCCCGCCCTGGAATGCTGTACTGTTACACTGTATATAACACCCCGCCCTGGGATGCTGTACTGTTACACTGTATATAACACCCTGCCCTGGGATACTGTACTGTTACACTGTATATAACACCCTGCCCAGGGATGCTGTACTGTTACACTGTATATAACACCCCGCCCTGGGATACTGTACTGTTACACTGTATATAACACCCTGCCCAGGGATGCTGTACTGTTACACTGTATATAACACCCTGCCCTGGGATACTGTACTGTTACACTGTATATAACACCCTGCCCAGGGATGCTGTACTGTAACACTGTATATAACACCCTGCCTTGGGATGCTGTACTGTTACTCTGTATATAACACCTCGCACTGGGATGCTGTACTGTTACACTGTATATAACACCCTGCCCTGGGATGCTGTACTGTTACACTGTATATAACACCTCGCACTGGGATGCTGTACTGTTACACTGTATATAACACCCCGCCCTGGGATGCTGTACTGTTACACTGTATATACACCCTGCCCTGGGATGCTGTACTGTTACACTGTATATAACACCCTGCCCTGGGATGCTGTACTGTTACACTGTATATAACACCCCGCCCTGGGATGCTGTACTGTTACACTGTATATACACCCTGCCCTGGAATGCTGTACTGTTACACTGTATATAACACCCTGCCCTGGGATGCTGTACTGTTACACTGTATATAACACCCCGCCCTGGAATGCTGTACTGTAACACTGTATATAACACCCTGCCCTGGGATGCTGTACTGTTACACTGTATATAACACCCCGCCCTGTGATGCTGCACTGTTACACTGTATATAACACCCTGCCCTGGGATGCTGTACTGTTACACTGCATATAACACCCCGCCCTGGAATGCTGTACTGTTACACTGCATATAACACCCCGCCCTGGAATGCTGTACTGTAACACTGTATATAACACCCTGCCTTGGGATGCTGTACTGTAACACTGTATATAACACCCCGCCCTGGAATGCTGTACTGTTACACTGCATATAACACCCCGCCCTGGAATGCTGTACTGTAACACTGTATATAACACCCTGCCCTGGGATGCTGTACTGTTACACTGTATATAACACCCCGCCCTGGGATGCTGTACTGTTACACTGTATATAACACCCCGCCCTGGGATGCTGTACTGTTACACTGTATATAACACCCTGCCCTGGAATGCTGTACTGTTACACTGCATATAACACCCCGCCCTGGAATGCTGTACTGTAACACTGTATATAACACCCTGCCCTGGGATGCTGTACTGTTACACTGTATATAACACCCTGCCCTGGGATGCTGTACTGTTACACTGTATATAACACCCTGCCCTGGGATACTGTACTGTTACACTGTATATAACACCCTGCCCAGGGATGCTGTACTGTTACACTGTATATAACACCCCGCCCTGGGATGCTGTACTGTTACACTGTATATAACACCCCGCCCTGGGATGCTGTACTGTTACACTGTATATAACACCCCGCCCTGGGATGCTGTACTGTTACACTGTATATAACACCCCGCCCTGGGATGCTGTACTGTTACACTGTATATAACACCCTGCCCTGGGATGCTGTACTGTTACACTGTATATAACACCTCGCACTGGGATGCTGTACTGTTACACTGTATATAACACCCTGCCCTGGAATGCTGTACTGTTACACTGTATATAACACCCTGCCTTGGGATGCTGTACTGTTACACTGTATATAACACCCTGCCCTGGAATGCTGTACTGTTACACTGTATATAACACCCTGCCCTGGAATGCTGTACTGTTACACTGTATATAACACCCTGCCTTGGGATGCTGTACTGTTACACTGTATATAACACCCTGCCTTGGGATGCTGTACTGTTACACTGTATATAACACGCTGCCCTGGGATGCTGTACTGTTACACTGTATATAACACCCTGCCCTGGGATGCTGTACTGTTACACTGTATATAACACCCTGCCTTGGGATGCTGTACTGTTACACTGTATATAACACGCTGCCCTGGGATGCTGTACTGTTACACTGTATATAACACCCTGCCCTGGAATGCTGTACTGTTACACTGTATATAACACCCTGCCTTGGGATGCTGTACTGTTACACTGTATATAACACGCTGCCCTGGGATGCTGTACTGTTACACTGTATATAACACCCTGCCCTGGGATGCTGTACTGTTACACTGTATATAACACCCTGCCCTGGGATGCTGTACTGTAACACTGTATATAACACCCTGCCTTGGGATGCTGTACTGTTACACTGTATATAACACCTCGCACTGGGATGCTGTACTGTAACACTGTATATAACACCCTGCCCTGGGATGCTGTACTGTTACACTGTATATAACACCCCGCCCTGGGATGCTGTACTGTTACACTGTATATAACACCCCGCCCTGGGATGCTGTACTGTTACACTGTATATAACACCCTGCCCTGGAATGCTGTACTGTAACACTGTATATAACACGCTGCCCTGGGATGCTGTACTGTTACACTGTATATAACACCCCGCCCTGGGATGCTGTACTGTTACACTGTATATAACACCCCGCCCTGGGATGCTGTACTGTTACACTGTATATAACACCTCGCACTGGGATGCTGTACTGTTACACTGTATATAACACCCTGCCCTGGAATGCTGTACTGTAACACTGTATATAACACCCTGCCTTGGGATGCTGTACTGTTACACTGTATATAACACCCTGCCCTGGGACGCTGTACTGTTACACTGTATATAACACCCCGCCCTGGGATGCTGTACTGTTACACTGTATATAACACCCCGCCCTGGAATGCTGTACTGTTACACTGTATATAACACCCTGCCCTGGGATGCTGTACTGTTACACTGTATATAACACCCCGCCCTGGGATGCTGTACTGTTACACTGTATATAACACCCTGCCCAGGGATGCTGTACTGTTACACTGTATATAACACCCCGCCCTGGGATGCTGTACTGTTACACTGTATATAACACCCTGCCCTGGGATGCTGTACTGTTACACTGTATATAACACCCTGCCCTGGGATGCTGTACTGTTACACTGTATATAACACCCCGCCCTGGGATGCTGTACTGTTACACTGTATATAACACCCTGCCCTGGGATGCTGTACTGTTACACTGTATATAACACCCCGCCCTGGGATGCTGTACTGTTACACTGTATATAATACCCCGCCCTGGGATGCTGTACTGTTACACTGTATATAACACCCCGCCCTGGGATGCTGTACTGTTACACTGTATATAACACCCTGCCCTGGGATGCTGTACTGTTACACTGTATATAACACCCTGCCCTGGGATGCTGTACTGTTACACTGTATATAACACCCTGCCCTGGGATGCTGTACTGTTACACTGTATATAACACCCCGCCCTGTGATGCTGTACTGTTACACTGTATATAACACCCCGCCCTGTGATGCTGTACTGTTACACTGTATATAACACCCTGCCCTGGGATGCTGTACTGTTACACTGTATATAACACCCCGCCCTGGGATGCTGTACTGTTACACTGTATATAACACGCTGCCCTGGGATGCTGTACTGTTACACTGTATATAACACCCCGCCCTGTGATGCTGTACTGTTACACTGTATATAACACCCTGCCCTGGGATGCTGTACTGTTACACTGTATATAACACCCCGCCCTGGGATGCTGTACTGTTACACTGTATATAACACCCCGCCCTGGGATGCTGTACTGTTACACTGTATATAACACCCCGCCCAGGGATGCTGTACTGTTACACTGTATATAACACCCCGCCCTGGGATGCTGTACTGTTACACTGTATATAACACCCCGCCCTGGGATGCTGTACTGTTACACTGTATATAACACGCTGCCCTGGGATGCTGTACTGTTACACTGTATATAACACCCCGCCCTGGGATGCTGTACTGTTACACTGTATATAACACCCTGCCCTGGGATGCTGTACTGTTACACTGTATATAACACCCTGCCCTGGGATGCTGTACTGTTACACTGTATATAACACCCTGCCCTGGGATGCTGTACTGTTACACTGTATATAACACCCCGCCCTGGGATGCTGTACTGTTACACTGTATATAACACGCTGCCCTGGGATGCTGTACTGTTACACTGTATATAACACCCCGCCCTGGGATGCTGTACTGTTACACTGTATATAACACCCTGCCCTGGGATGCTGTACTGTTACACTGTATATAATACCCCGCCCTGGGATGCTGTACTGTTACACTGCATATAACACCCTGCCCTGGGATACTGTACTGTTACACTGTATATAACACCCCGCCCTGGAATGCTGTACTGTTACACTGTATATAACACCCTGCCCTGGAATGCTGTACTGTTACACTGTATATAACACCCTGCCCTGGGATGCTGTACTGTTACACTGTATATAACACCCTGCCCTGGGATGCTGTACTGTTACACTGTATATAACACCCTGCCCTGGAATGCTGTACTGTTACACTGTATATAACACCCCGCCCTGGGACGCTGTACTGTTACACTGTATATAACACCCTGCCCTGGGATGCTGTACTGTTACACTGTATATAACACCCTGCCCTGGGATGCTGTACTGTTACACTGTATATAACACCCCGCCCTGGGATGCTGTACTGTTACACTGTATATAACACCCGCCCTGGGATGCTGTACTGTTACACTGTATATAACACGCTGCCCTGGGATGCTGTACTGTTACACTGTATATAACACCCCGCCCTGGGATGCTGTACTGTTACACTGTATATAACACCCTGCCCTGGGATGCTGTACTGTTACACTGTATATAACACCCTGCCCTGGGATGCTGTACTGTTACACTGTATATAACACGCTGCCCTGGGATGCTGTACTGTTACACTGTATATAACACCCCGCCCTGGGATGCTGTACTGTTACACTGTATATAATACCCCCGCCCTGGGATGCTGTACTGTTACACTGCATATAACACCCTGCCCTGGGATACTGTACTGTTACACTGTATATAACACCCCGCCCTGGAATGCTGTACTGTTACACTGTATATAACACCCTGCCCTGGAATGCTGTACTGTTACACTGTATATAACACCCCGCCCTGGGACGCTGTACTGTTACACTGTATATAACACCCTGCCCTGGGATGCTGTACTGTTACACTGTATATAACACCCTGCCCTGGGATGCTGTACTGTTACACTGTATATAACACCCCGCCCTGGGATGCTGTACTGTTACACTGTATATAACACCCTGCCCTGGGATGCTGTACTGTTACACTGTATATAACACCCCGCCCTGGGATGCTGTACTGTTACACTGTATATAACACCCCGCCCTGGGATGCTGTACTGTTACACTGTATATAACACCCTGCCCTGGGATGCTGTACTGTTACACTGTATATAACACCCTGCCCTGGGATGCTGTACTGTTACACTGTATATAACACCCTGCCCTGGGATGCTGTACTGTTACACTGTATATAACACCCCGCCCTGGGATGCTGTACTGTTACACTGCATATAACACCCTGCCCTGGGATGCTCTACTGTTACACTGTGTATAACACCCTGCCCTGGGATGCTGTACTGTTACACTGTATATAACACCCTGCCCTGGGATGCTGTACTGTTACACTGTATATAACACCCCGCCCTGGGATGCTGTACTGTTACACTGTATATAACACCCCGCCCTGGGATGCTGTACTGTTACACTGTATATAACACCCCGCCCTGGGATGCTGTACTGTTACACTGTATATAACACCCTGCCCTGGGATGCTGTACTGTTACACTGTATATAACACCCCGCCCTGGGATGCTGTACTGTTACACTGTATATAACACCCTGCCCTGGGATGCTGTACTGTTACACTGTATATAACACCCCGCCCTGGGATGCTGTACTGTTACACTGTATATAACACCCTGCCCTGGGATGCTGTACTGTTACACTGTACATAACACCCTGCCCTGGGATGCTGTACTGTTACACTGTATATAACACCCTGCCCTGGGATGCTGTACTGTTACACTGTATATAACACCCCGCCCTGGGATGCTGTACTGTTACACTGTATATAACACCCTGCCCTGGGATGCTGTACTGTTACACTGTATATAACACCCCGCCCTGGGATGCTGTACTGTTACACTATATATAACACCCTGCCCTGGGATGCTGTACTGTTACACTGTATATAACACCCTGCCCTGTGATGCTGTACTGTTACACTGTATATAACACCCCGCCCTGGGATGCTGTACTGTTACACTCTATATAACACCCTGCCCTGGGATGCTGTACTGTTACACTGTATATAACACCCTGCCCTGGGATGCTGTACTGTTACACTGTATATAACACCCCGCCCTGGGATGCTGTACTGTTACACTGTATATATCACCCTGCTCGGAACGCTGTACTGTTACACTGTATATAACACCCTGCCCTGGGATGCTGTACTGTTACACTGTATATAACACCCTGCCCTGGGATGCTGTACTGTTACACTGTATATAACACCCTGCCCTGGAATGCTGTACTGTTACACTGTATATAACACCCTGCCCTGGGATGCTGTACTGTTACACTGTATATAACACCCTGCCCTGGAATGCTGTACTGTTACACTGTATATAACACCATGCCCTGGGATGCTGTACTGTTACACTGTATATAACACCCTGCCCTGGGATGCTGTACTGTTACACTGTATATAACACCCGCCCTGGAATGCTGTACAGTTACACTGTATATAACACCCTGTCCTGTGATGCTGTACTGTTACACTGTATATAACACCCCGCCCTGGGATGCTGTACTGTTACATTGTATATAACACCCTGCCCTGGGATGCTGTACTGTTACACTGTATATAACACCCGCCCTGGAATGCTGTACAGTTACACTGTATATAACACCCTGCCCTGGGATGCTGTACTGTTACACTGTATATAACACCCTGTCCTGTGATGCTGTACTGTTACACTGTATATACACCCTGCCCTGGAATGCTGTACAGTTACACTGTATATAACACCCTGTCCTGTGATGCTGTACTGTTACACTGTATATACACCCTGCCCTGGGATGCTGTACTGTTACACTGTATATAACACCCCGCCCTGGGATGCTGTACTGTTACACTGTATATAACACCCCACCCTGGGATGCTGTACTGTTACACTGTATATAACACCCTGCCCTGGGATCCTGTACTGTTACACTGTATATAACACCCTGCCCTGGGATGCTGTACTGTTACACTGTATATATCACCCCGCCCTGGGATGCTGTACTGTTACACTGTATATAACACCCCGCCCTGGGATGCTGTACTGTTACACTGTATATAACACCCCGCCCTGGGATGCTGTACTGTTACACTGTATATAACACCCCGCCCTGGGATGCTGTACTGTTACACTGTATATAACACCCCGCCCTGGGATGCTGTACTGTTACACTGTATATAACACCCTGCCCTGGGATGCTGTACTGTTACACTGTATATAACACCCTGCCCTGGGATGCTGTACTGTTACACTGTATATAACACCCTGCCCTGGGATGCTGTACTGTTACACTGTATATAACACCCTGCCCTGGGATGCTGTACTGTTACACTGTATATAACACCCCGCCCTGGGATGCTCTACTGTTACACTGTATATAACACCCTGCCTTGGGATGCTGTACTGTTACACTGTATATAACACCCCGCCCTGGGATGCTGTACTGTTACACTGTATATAACACACCACCCAGGGATGCTGTACTGTTACACTGTATATAACACCCGCCCTGGAATGCTGTACAGTTACACTGTATATAACACCCTGTCCTGTGATGCTGTACTGTTACACTGTATATAACACACCACCCAGGGATGCTGTACTGTTACACTGTATATAACACCCGCCCTGGAATGCTGTACTGTTACACTGTATATAACACCCTGCCCTGGGATGCTGTACTGTTACACTGTATATAACACCCCGCCCTGGGATGCTGTACTGTTACACTGTATATAACACCCTGCCCTGGGATCCTGTACTGTTACACTGTATATAACACCATGCCCTGGGATGCTGTACTGTTACACTGTATATAACACCCTGCCCTGGGATGCTGTACTGTTACACTGTATATAACACCCCGCCCTGGGATGCTGTACTGTTACACTGTATATAACACCCTGCCCTGGGATGCTGTACTGTTACACTGTATATACACCCTGCCCTGGGATGCTGTACTGTTACACTGTATATAGCACCCTGCCCTGGGATGCTGTACTGTTACACTATATATAACACCCCGCCCTGGGATGCTGTACTGTTACACTGTATATAACACCCCGCCCTGGGATGCTGTACTGTTACACTGTATATAACACCCTGCCCTGGGATGCTGTACTGTTACACTGTATATAACACCCCGCCCTGGGATGCTGTACTGTTACACTGTATATAACACCCTGCCCTGGGATACTGTACTGTTACACTGTATATAACACCCCGCCCTGGAATGCTGTACTGTTACACTGTATATAACACCCTGCCTTGGGATGCTGTACTGTTACACTGTATATAACACCCCGCCCTGGGATGCTGTACTATTACACTGTATATAACACACCACCCAGGGATGCTGTACTGTTACACTATATATAACACCCCGCCCTGGGATGCTGTACTGTTACACTGTATATAACACCCCGCCCTGGGATGCTGTACTGTTATACTGTATATAACACCCTGCCCTGGGATACTGTACTGTTACACTGTATATAACACCCCGCCCTGGAATGCTGTACTGTTACACTGTATATAACACCCTGCCTTGGGATGCTGTACTGTTACACTGTATATAACACCCCGCCCTGGGATGCTGTACTGTTACACTGTATATAACACCCCGCCCTGGGATGCTGTACTGTAACACTGTATATAACACCCTGCCCTGGGATGCTGTACTGTTACACTGTATATAACACCCCGCCCTGGGATGCTGTACTGTAACACTGTATATAACACCCCGCCCTGGGATGCTGTACTGTTACACTGTATATAACACCCCGCCCTGGGATGCTGTACTGTTACACTGTATATACACCCTGCCCTGGGATGCTGTACTGTTACACTGTATATAACACCCTGCCCTGGGATGCTGTACTGTTACACTGTATATAACACCCCGCCCTGGGATGCTGTACTGTTACACTGTATATAAGACCCCGCCCTGGGATGCTGTACTGTTACACTGTATATAACACCCTGCCCTGGGATGCTGTACTGTTATACTGTATATAACACCCTGCCCTGGGATGCTGTACTGTTACACTCTATATAACACCCTGCCCTGGGATGCTGTACTGTTACACTGTATATAACACCCCGCCCTGGGATGCTGTACTGTTACACTGTATATAACACCCTGCCCTGGGATGCTGTACTGTTACACTGTATATAACACCCTGCCCTGGGATGCTGTACTGTTACACTGTATATATCACCCTGCTCGGGACGCTGTACTGTTACACTGTATATAACACCCTGCCCTGGGATGCTGTACTGTTACACTGTATATAACACCCTGCCCTGGGATGCTGTATTGTTACACTGTATATAACACCCTGCCCTGGAATGCTGTACTGTTACACTGTATATAACACCCTGCCCTGGGATGCTGTACTGTTACACTGTATATAACACCCCACCCTGGGATGCTGTACTGTTACACTGTATATAACACCCTGCCCTGGGATGCTGTACTGTTATACTGTATATAACACCCCGCCCTGGGATGCTGTACTGTTACACTGTATAACACCCCGCCCTGGGATGCTGTACTGTTACACTGTATATAACACCCTGCCCTGGGATGCTGTACTGTTACACTGTATATAACACCCTGCCCTGGGATGCTGTACTGTTACACTGTATATAACACCCTGCCCTGGGATGCTGTACTGTTACACTGTATATAACACCCTGCCCTGGGATGCTGTACTGTTACACTGTATATAACACCGTGCCCTGGGATGCTGTACTGTAACACTGTATATAACACCCTGCCCTGGGATGCTGTACTGTTACACTGTATATAACACCCCGCCCTGGGATGCTGTACTGTTACACTGTATATAACACCCCGCCCTGGAATGCTGTACTGTTATACTGTATATAACACCCTGCCCTGGGATGCTGTACTGTTACACTGTATATAACACCCTGCCCTGGGATGCTGTACTGTTACACTGTATATAACACCCCGCCCTGGGATGCTGTACTGTTATACTGTATATAACACCCTGTCCTGGGATGCTGTACTGTTACACTGTATATAACACCCCGCCCTGGGATGCTGTACTGTTACACTGTATATAACACCCCGCCCTGGGATGCTGTACTGTAACACTGTATATAACACCCTGCCCTGGGATGCTGTACTGTTACACTGTATATAACACCCCACCCTGGGATGCTGTACTGTTACACTGTATATAACACCCCGCCCTGGGATGCTGTACTGTAACACTGTATATAACACCCTGCCCTGGGATGCTGTACTGTTACACTGCATATAACACCCTGCCCTGGGATGCTGTACTGTTACACTGTATATAACACCCTGCCTTGGGATGCTGTACTGTTACACTGTATATAACACCCCGCCCTGGGATGCTGTACTGTTACACTGTATATAACACCCTGCCCTGGGATGCTGTACTGTAACACTGTATATAACACCCTGCCCTGGGATGCTGTACTGTTACACTGTATATAACACCCCGCCCTGGGATGCTGTACTGTTACACTGTATATAACACCCCGCCCTGGGATGCTGTACTGTTACACTGTATATAACACCCTGCCCTGGGATGCTGTACTGTTACACTGTATATAACACCCTGCCCTGGGATGCTGTACT
>NW_026969446.1:0-40355 GCF_028390025.1 Pseudophryne corroboree
GGGCTGCAGCAGGCTAGGTCTAATAGACATCTTTACTGCAGCTCCATCACTCCCAGCGGCGCAGTATACTCCCGCGCCCTGGTTGCTGGGTCACTGCAGCGGAGGCTCCGGTTTCTTCCTAAGGTCAGTCACACACACACCGCCCTCCGGGATCACGAGGCCGCTGATGAAAGGGAGGTAAGGGACTTCTGTGCCCACACTATACCGTGATCCAGCGTGGCTGTAGGGGGCGGGCCATGTGCGCACTGGCGTGGACACTGATTACTGGGCAGCCGCTCCACTAGCCACCAGGGACAGTTAAGGAGCACAGCTCTGGGGGGTTTTCTCTTATATTAACCCCATTTTGTACTACCCGCAGTGCATTGTGATAGGTAATAGAGCCTGATTCAGGTTGGATTGCAATCGCAATAAGCAGTCCAACTGCAAAAATTGCTAAGAGCATACGCATGCGCCTGCATTTTCTGTGGCACCCCGCAGTTAATGCGATCGCCTCTGACTGTCAATCGGTGCTGGGGGGGGGGGGGGTCAGCAACACTCCATTTCCAAGTCGGAGATGGAGCGGTGCGTGGGCAGGGCTTCAAAATGGGGTCGGCAACGGAGAAACAGGAGGCGTGGTCAGAGCGGTTGCATGACATCACATGCAGCAGCTGCGATCACAAAAATGGTGGCGGCTTCCTGCGCACACATACAGTCTGCACCAACAGGAGGCTAACCCATTTTTTATGATCACGCTGAACTGCACTGCGACTGCAATTTCAGCGTGGTCAAGAAGGGAGGCGGCATGCTGGGTGGCCCCAGCATGCGAACCAAAGGATTGCAAATTCTGTTACTTAGCAGAATTTGCAATCCTTACTGAATTAGGCCCATTGATTACAAAATTTATTTGTAAATATTTGAAGTTTTTCTTCAGGGACTAACACAAAAGATGCTTGGGGCTACTAACACATGGGTAAGCCACGTAAAGCTTCCCATGGGTCAGTGGCATCACAACGGGGTTGCGGCCCACACCCGAGTGTCACCCGCCAAGGGGGGTGACACCAAAGTGCCGGCTCCTCTTCAGTGACAGAATATGGGTGTTTTACTGTGACATTACGTGCAACACCCAGTTTCTGTCACTGTGCAGGAGCCAGCACCACTCACACACTAGTCCCCGGGTGCAGCACTCAACCCCCGGGATACCCGGAGAAACAAAATGGAGATTCAGGCCAACAGGCCACACCCCTACCTATGAGACCATGCCTCCATTTTACCATTGCGCTGCTTATCTGCGCGCACTGCATTACAATCTCCCTCGCTGCCTTTCTGGGTGTCACCAATGATAGTGACACCTTTGCCATGCTTGTAGCAGCTGGTCCTAAGATCTACGCCTCCAGCCCTGAGTGTTTGCCCTTGTGACTTGTTGATCATCATAGCGAAGCAGATTCTTACAAAAAACTGCAGGGGCTTAGATTGAAAAGAAAAACATTGACGAACCCATCATTTCAGCAACAGGGTCTGCCACACGGCTGACTGAAATGACTGGTTGGTTTGGACCCCCACCAAAAAAGAAGCAATCAATCTCTCCTTGCACAAACTGGCTCTACAGAGGCAAGATGTTCACCTCATCATCCTCCGATTCCTCACCCCTTTCACTGTGTACATCGCCCTCCTCACAGATTATTAATTCGTCCCCACTGGAATCCACCATCTCAGATCCCTGTGTACTTTCTGGAGGCAATTGCTGGTGAATGTCTCCACGGAGGAATTGATTATAATTCATTTTGATGATCATCATCTTCTCCACATTTTCTGGAAGTAACCTCGTACGCCGATTGCTGACAAGGTGAGCGGCTGCACTAAACACTCTTTTGGAGTACACACTGGAGGGAGGGCAACTTAGGTAGAATAAAGCCAGTTTGTGCAAGGGCCTCCAAATTGCCTCTTTTTCCTGCCAGTATACATACGGACTGTCTGACGTGCCTACCTGGATGCGGTCACTCATATAATCCTCCACCATTCTTTCAAAGGTGACAGAATCATATGCAGTGACAGTAGACGACATGTCAGTAATCGTTGCCAGGTCCTTCAGTCCGGACCAGATGTCAGCACTCACTCCAGACTGCCCTGCATCACCGCCAGCGGGTGGGCTCGGAATTCTTAGCCTTTTCCTCGCACCCCCAGTTGCGGGAGAATGTGAAGGAGGAGCTGTTGACGGGTCACGTTCCGCTTGACTTGACAATTTTCTCACCAGCAGGTCTTTGAACCTCTGCAGACTTGTGTCTGCAGGAAAGAGAGATACAATGTAGGTTTTAAATCTAGGATCGAGCACGGTGGCCAAAATTTATTGCTCTGATTTCAACAGATTGAATCCTGGTTAAGCGAATTAAGGGCTCCATCCACAAGTCCCACATGCCTAGCGGAATCGCTCTGTTTTAGCTCCTCCTTCAATGTCTCCAGCTTCTTCTGCAAAAGCCTGATGAGGGGAATGACCTGACTCAGGCTGGCAGTGTCTGAACTGACTTCACGTGTGGCAAGTTCAAAGGATTGCAGAACCTTGCACAACGTTGAAATCATTCTCCACTGCGCTTGAGTCAGGTGCATTCCCCCTCCTTTGCCTATATCGTGGGTAGATGTATAGGCTTGAATGGCCTTTTGCTGCTCCTCCATCCTCTGAAGCATATAGAGGGTTGAATTCCACCTCGTTACCACCTCTTGCTTCAGAGGATGGCAGGGCAGGTTCAGGAATGTTTGGTGGTGCTCCAGTCTTCGGCACGCGGTGGCTGAATGCAGAAAGTGGCCCGCAATTCTTCGGGCCACCGACAGCATCTCTTGCACGCCCCTGTCGTTTTTTAAATAATTCTGCACCACCAAATTCAATGTATGTGCAAAACATGGGACGTGCTGGAATTTGCCCAGATGTAATGCACGCACAATATTGGTGGCGTTGTCCGATGTCACAAATCCCCAGGAGAGTCAAATTGGGGTAAGCCATTCTGCGATGATGTTCCTCAGTTTCCGTAAGAGGTTGTCAGCTGTGTGCCTCTTATGGAAAGCGGTGATACAAAGCGTAGCCTGCCTAGGAACGAGTTGGCATTTGCGAGATGCTGCTACTGGTGCCGCCGCTGCTGTTCTTGCTGCGGGAGGCAATACATCTACCCAGTGGGCTGTCACAGTCATATAGTCCTGAGTCTGCCCTGCTCCACTTAACCACGGACATGTGGACTAGTGGACATTGGGTACAACTGCATTTTTTAGGACACTGGTGACTCTTTTTCTGAGGTCTGTGTACATTTTCGGTATCGCCTGCCTAGAGAAATGGAACCTAGATGGCATTTGGTACCGGGGACACAGTACCTCAATCAAGTCTCTAGTTGCCTCTGAATTAACGATGGATACCGGAACCACGTTTCTCACCACCCAGGCTGACAAGACCTGAGTTATCCGCTTTGCAGCAGGATGACTGCTGTGATATTTCATCTTCCTCGCAAAGGACTGTTGGACAGTCAATTGCCTACTGGAAGTAGTACAAGTGGTCTTCCGACTTCCCCTCTGGGATGACGATCGACTCCCAGCAGCAACAACAGCAGCGCCAGCAGCAGTAGGCGTTACACTCAAGGATGCATCGGAGGAATCCCAGGCAGGAGAGGACTCGTCAGACTTGCCAGTGACATGGCCTGCAGGACTATTGGCTCTCCTGTCTAAGGAGGAAATTGACACTGAGGGAGTTGGTGGTGTGGTTTGCAGGAGATTGGTTACAAGAGGAAGGGATTTAGTGGTCAGTGGACTGCTTCCGCTGTCATCCAAAGTTTTTGAACTTGTCACTGACTTATGATTAATGCGCTGCAGGTGACGTATAAGGGAGGATGTTCTGAGGTGGTTAACGTCCTTACCCCTACTTATTACAGCTTGACAAAGGCAACACACGGCTTGACACCTGTTGTCCGCATTTGTGTACAGGATGCATACCTTCATGTCCAAATTTATCCATCTCATCAGTCGTACGTCAGATTTGCGGTACAGGACTGTCATTGCCAATTTCAGACGTTGCTGTTTGGTCTCTCCACGGCCCAGAGAATTTTCACCAAGGTAATGGTGGAAATGATGGTTTTCCTGCGCAAGCAAGGTGTCACAATTATCCCGTACTTGAGCGATCTCATAAAAGCGAGATCAAGAGAGCAGTTGCTGAACAGCGTATCACTTTCACTGAAAGTGTTACAGCAACACGGCTGGATTTTCAATATCCCAAAGTCGCAGTTGGTTCCTACGACTCGTCTGTCTTTCTTGGGCATGATTCTGGACACAGACCAGAAGAGGGTTTATCTCCCGATAGAAAAGGCCCAGGAACTCATGACTCTTGTCAGGAACCTATTGAAACCAAAACTTGTGTCAGTGCATCACTGCACTCGAGTCCTGGGAAAGATGGTGGCATCATACAAAGCCATTCCATTCGGCAGGTTCCATGCGAATACTTTCCAATGGGACCTACTGGACAAGTGGTCTGGGTCACATTTACAGATGCATTGGTTGATCACCCTGTCCCCCAGGGTCAGGGTATCACTCCTGTGGTGGCTGCAGAGTGCTCACCTTCTCGAGTGACGCAGATTCGGCATTCAGTACTGGATCCTGGTGACCACAGATGCAAGCCTCCAAGGTTGGGGAGCAGTCACACAGGGAAGAAATTTCCAAGGGCTTTGGTCAAGTCAAGAGACTTGTCTTCACATCAACATCCTGAAACTAGGGGCCATATACAATGCCCTACGTCAAGCGGAGACCTTACTTTACGACCAACCGGTTCTGATCCAGTCAGACAACGTCACCGCAGTGGCTCATGTAAACCGTCAAGGCGGCACAAGGAGCAGAGTGGCGATGGCACAAGCTACCTTTGCATTTTTCTCCCAAACGAAGGACACTAGAATGAAAATGTTAAAGCCTCCTGTTAGTGCTTCATCTACACGGTATAGCCCTGAATTTTCCAATGCGTAGCTCTTTGCAAAAGAGAGATATTGGCAAGGAAAAGCTGTCTTGTACCTTTGCATTTTTCTCCCAAACGAAGGACACTAGAAAGAAAATTTTAAAGCCTCCTGTTAGGCCATCATCTACACGGCATAGCCCTGAATTTTCCAATGCGTAGCTCTTTGCAAAAGAGAGATATTGGCAAGGAAAAGCTGTCTTGTACCTTTGCATTTTTCTCCCAAACGAAGGAAACTAGAATGAAAATTTTAAAGCCCCCTGTTAGTGCTTCATCTACACGGCATAGCCCTGAATTTTCCAATGTGCAGCTCTTTGCAAAAGAGAGATATTGGCAAGGAAAAGCTGTCTTTCAACTCTTCCACAACTGAAAAACAGATAGTGTTCCCAAGCCTTCCATCCTGTAATATCTTCAGTCTCTCGTCAATGAAGAAAACAATCCCTCCAGCAGACTCTTCAACCACGATACAAGATCACAGCCAAAAGGGCGAGAAGCAACTACACTTGCGTTTAACCAAAATGGCAGTGCACCAAAACATAAGCTGACACAATCATGGAGAATGAGCCAGCATATATGCTCTTCTATCTATATTTTGCAAACCTGCTCTTGTCCCCTCCAGCTGCTCCATGTAGATTTGACGCCTGGCAAGGTGCATAACCCACTGACAAGCAGGCACACTCCTGCATGAGTTTTCACTCTCACTAGCAGGATGATACACATTCATTTGCATGTGCTCCACCTCTGACACACCGCCCACCCAACCACCCAGTCACCAGAGCCACCCACAAGCCAACTGGCTCCGTGATTTAATTTGCACAGTGCAGTCATCCAGGCAGCATGTCCTTCTCAATGGAATAATCTCTGGTTCCATGGAATCTTCCGCATTGGAATGCTGCGGAACAAAAAGGATTTAAACATTCAGCTTGCTAGCATTCAATGTACCTGCGGCTTGGCTCTAGCATATGGGTCTTCATCCTGTGGCCCTCCAGCTGCTGTGAAACTACACATCCCAGCATGCCCTGCCACAGTTTTGCTATTAAGGTATGCTAAAACTGAGGCAGGGCATGCTGGTATATGTAGTTCCACAGCAGCTGGAGGGTCGCAGGTTGAAGACCCATATTCTAGCATGCCTGTTCTATGATGCATGTTCCGTGATGTCACAATCAGCTTGGAATGGGGTGTCTAGCATGCATTTGCTGACAGCCACTTGAGGGAGACACACATCAGGAGATGCAGCATATCGGAGGTCTTCGATGCCTTTCCAGCAAATGCACACCACCAGCTGCTGGTCTGGACACAAAACAATACCCACAATTGAAGGCTCAAAATGCCCAACTACAGGATTAATGTAAGTAGTGAATTTTGGAATGAATTTAGAAGTAGGAAATTAAGTTAGTTCACAAGTACATTCAAATTCCGATCTAAAGTCTAGGTAGGCCTCACGTCCTGGCAGCCCCCAGCATTTAAAAATGCCTTGATTAGAGGTAGGGAATTAAATGTAGATAAGAAGTAGACACAAAATAACACTCCACAGAGCAATTATCAGGTGTCTTTATCAATTGTTGCATTTAAAAAATCAAGCAATTAGGGAACACAATGTTGCGACAATGTAACCCTATTTGCAAAATAGTACTAAATAAGTTTGTCGATGTAAGACATTTGCAAAGGCGCAAACAAAACACGCTGGAAAATGCAACTGAATCTGTTTTTGGAGGTTAGAATAGATGCAGGATCAAGTAGCTCAATGGGTAGGGTGTTTGATTAGAATTCAACAGGTTATAGATTTGAATCCTGGGTATGATAGTTTGAGGTGTTATTTAATAAAGTATGTTTATATATTAGTCACACATGGCTTACTTGTACAAATGGCATGTCACCAGTTAGTGCTGACTGCTGATATGCCATTTGCACAAACACGCCATGTGTGACTGTATATGCATTTAAGGAGGGCACCCCGGCAATACCACAAACCATTGAGTGTCAAGTATACTAGATATATCTTCATATCTCATGTGCTTTCTCTGAGACCAATCTTGTTATGCCCCTTCCCCACAAGGCATGCGCCTTTTGTCCATATTGCAAAAATGGGGAGGGGAGGGGGGGGGGGCATATAATTCTCTGTCACAGGGCACCAAAAAGTCTAGTTATGGCTCTGGTATGCATTATGTAATCTGGCAGACCATATCTCCAACACTGGCTGGTTGGAATAGAAATCCGGTTATCTATGTGAGCAAATGACCATCAACGATTTACTCTCAAACACTAGAAAATGGACAAACATGGTCCCCTAAACAAATTGGTTAAATTTTGGGTTTAACCAATTTGTGTAATGACCATTTTTGACCACTTTTCTAGTGTTTGGGAGCAAATGGTTAATTGACATTTGCTACTATACATTACCAGATTTTCATTCCATCCATCCAGACTGGATAGATAGCCTGACAGATAATTGTGTAGTGTACGCCCAGGATAACTGTCAGTTGTGCTTTCTTTTATGACGGCACATAAATGGGTGGGCAGATCCAGAGCAAGCACTGCCCACTCATGCATAGTTGTCAACTGATGTGAAGTTCCAGGGGGCAATCTCAGTTATAAAGAAAAGTATCTGGAAATTGTCCCTAGTTTAAAAAAAAAATAAAAAAAAAATTGATCAACTCCATTTATTTAGTATGATATCCCAGCAGTCAGAACAACATACTTTATTAAATAACACATCTCAAACTACCATACCCAGGATTCAAACCTATAACCTGTTGAATTCTAATCAAACACCCTACCTATTGAGCTATTTGATCCTGCATAAAAATTGTGAACATTATATGAAGCTATTGGTACTTTGCAAAAAAAAAAGTATCAGCATTACAACGCAGCAGATCCATGCAGTTTGCAGCCACACACTACATGTATCTGCTCAGCAACAATGCTGATTATTTCTTCACAAAGTACAAGGTGAGCTCCAAACAGAATTCTCTAGCTTAGAATTATACCTTTCTATGCCAAACCTAAAAGTCGGGCCCCCCACCCTGGGATCCCCCAGAGGGAGGCCTGCACCGTCATGCGGCAGGCTTGTCCGTTTTGGAAGCAGGCTGATGGGCAGCCCAGGCTTGCTTCAGTCTGGGCTTGGCAGGTCTGGAAGCATGAGCTTGCTTTGGGTATGCCTGACCTTGGGTACGCTTTACCTGAGGGATGAAAGGGCCAAGGGAAAGTACTTTTAGCCTTCTGCGTGGTAGGAGTCATACGAGGTAGGCAAGCTGTTTTAGCAGTAGCCAGATCAGCTACAATCTTATTGAGGTCTTCTCCAAAGAGAGTGTCTCCCTTGAAAGGAAGCACCTCCAGGGTTTTCTTGGAATCCATATCCACCGACCAGGATCTCAACCAGCTGTATAAAGTATTACCTTGGAACTGGCTCTCCACTCCCCATTATCTGGTTATCATGGCTTCCTCCTCCAGTGTCCAGACTCGCTTGCTGAAGCTCGGCCACTTCTTCCTAGCAGCAGGCTACTGGATCACTGGGCAGCAGAGGTGCTTGGGAGCCGGAAGGGGGCGGAGCAATCAGGCAGGCAGTTGCAGTGCTGCCCAGCTATCTGTGGTGTGAGAAGAAGCAGGGGCACCCCACCGCTGGCAGTGCTGCAGCTAGCGGTGGTGGCAGCGGCGAGGCTGCTGGGCTGGGTCTTGAAAAAGGTGGAAAGGAGGGTGTTACGGCATGGAATGTACAAACTGCGAGACCCTGCTGGTAGCGCCTTTGTCTATTTAGTAGGAAGGGCACGTAACAGCCGGGGGGCAATGGAGGAAGCCCCTTTAGGGCTGGAGCCCCTTCAGGGCTGGAGCCCGGCGGCAACTGACTCCGTTGTCTCTGGCAGTTCTGCCCCTGGACTAGAGGAATGGTCAAGAACATGGCAACATTTAATGCCAAAAAATGCAAAATCATACACGTCTCAAAAATGCAAAGGCTAACTATAATATTAAGGGCATTATAATGGCAAGAGGAAAGCTATCTAAGTATTACTATTTCAGGTGAGCAATGTAACAAAGCAATAGGAAAGGCAAGTCAGATGCTTGTTTGCATAGGTTAAAGAACCAGTAGCAGAAAAAAGTAATACAGGTTGAGTATCCCATATGCAAATATTCCGAAATACGGAATATTCCGAAATACGGACTTTTTTGAGTGAGACTGAGATAGTGAAACCTTTGTTTTTTGATGGCTCAGTGTACACAAACTTTGTTTAATACTCAAAGTTATTAAAAATATTGTATTAAATGAACTTCAGACTGTGTGTATAAGGTGTATATGACACATGAATGAATTCTGTGAATGTACACACACTTTGTTTAATGCACAAAGTTATAAAAAATATTGGCTAAAATGACCTTCAGGCTGTGTGTATAAGGTGTATATGAAACATAAATGCATTTTGTGCTTAGATTTAGGTCCCATCACCATAATATCTCGTTATGGTATGCAATTATTCCAAAATACAGAAAAATCCGATATCCAAAATTCCTCTGGTCCCAAGCATTTTGGATAAGGGATACTCAACCTGTAATGCCACTGTATAGGTCCTTGGTACAGCCACATTTAGAATCCTGTGTTCAGTTCCAGAAGCCATATCTCCAGAAGGCTGTAAATACATTAGGGCAACTAAAATTGTGCATGGCCTACATCACAAAACTTACCTGGAAATACTAAAAGATTATGTGTATAGTTTGGAGAAGGGAAGAGGGAACATACAGTAATAGAAACATTTAAATATATAGGGAGGAATGTAATAGGGTGTGAGAATCAGAAAGTGAGAGATTTTGTGTTTTTTCCTGTTGTTTTTTTTTTTTTTTCATTGTTTGTTTTTTAAAGTGGCAATCCTTTACATGGCAAAACCAGGTTGATATTTGCCATGTAAAGGATTGCCACCGTGGGCATGTGTAGAAGGGGCACTGCTACTGTTGGCATTATGTGTGTAAGCTGCACTGATATGGTGGTTATGTGTATAAAGGGCACTGCGACTGTGGGTATTATTATTATTATTATTATTATTATTATTACATGCGGTGTAATGACAATAAGATAGTGCTACTGTGTGGCGTATTTTGATTTGGGGTGCTATTGTGTGGCCATGCCCCTTCCTTGTGATACCACACCTTCTTTTTTTAAGGAGCGCACTGTCCCTTTATTAAGTATTGGAGAGAGGGCCCAAATTAATAGTTTGCAGGGAGGCGCCAAACACCCTAGCACTGGCCCTTTGGTAGGGGACAGGATTTGCTTCTGCTTGTGCACATCTGTTATGATTGCCAGCCAACAGCACTGGTTTTGCCTATAACACTAACTATAAATATTTTGAATTGGTCCTGGACCACCAATCCAAGGCACCCCTGCAAGTGTCCTGAGGCACCCCAGGGTGCAGTTTGAGAACCACTGGTCTAGTGAGTACCCAGGATAATTATTGTAGCTGGTCTGCGGGTAACAGCTCTCAGATCCACTTCTAGAAAAAATGCAGCAATGTAATTTGAGTGACAAACTGCAGAGATGAACCCTTTCTGTGACTGCTGCACAGGGATCACACAAACTCTATTCATAGGGCTGACTTCACTTAGGGGAGATGTTCTCACCCCGCAAAGAAGTGCGAGTATATACCGCACTTACGGTACCATTGGATTTACAGATATTTTCTTGCAATACACTATGGGGGTCATTCTGAGTTGATTGCTCGCTAGCAGTTTTTAGCAGCCATGCAAACGCATTGTCGCTGCCCACTGGAGAGTGTATATTCACTTTGGAGAAGTGCGAACACTTGAGCAGCAGAGCGCCTGCAAAATCGTTTCAAAATAAGACCAGCACTGTAGTTACACTTCGTGTGCGTTGATTCTAACAACCGAGGGACGGCTTTTGATGTCACACACCCATCCAGCGAATGCCCAGCCACGTCTGCATTTCTTCTGCCACGCCTGCATTTTTCCAAGCACTCCCTGAAAACGGTCAGTTGACACCCAGAAACGCCCTCTTTCTGTCAATCTCCTTGTGGCCTGTTCTGTGATTGGAATAATCGCTAGAACTAGTGCAAAACCACAATGGACTTTGTACCCGTACGATGCGCATGCACATTACGGAGCATGCGCATGCACAGATTAGCCATTTTTTTTCAACTGATTGCTACGCAGCGAACAACGGCAGCAAGCGATCAACTCGGAATGACCCCCTATATACATAGAAACATGGATTTTTACTGCAGGAATTATGGTTAGTTTAGGGGTATCGGTTAGGGTCAACAGAGGTGTAGCTAGGGGTCCAAGCGCCCCTGGCAAAGTAAGGGACTGGCGCCCCCCCTTTCGATAAAGCATTGCAGTCCATTGGCGGTTACCATGTTGGAGCCACAGCAACTGACCCCCTCCCCCACACGCTGCCCTACATCATCGGCTGGGATTCACTGTTGGTGTGAAGCCACTGGGAACATTCTGGTAGCATTAGCAGCAGTCTGTGTCATAGATAGGGAAGGCAGAAGGTTAACTAGCTAATAGCAGTCTGTTGGCAGCAGAGGCTGGGCGGGGGGCTGAGAATGAGCCAACGCTGATCAGTGTCCAGTCTGCTCAGACAAAAATATTTTGTGATCAGGGCTGGTTCTAGACCAAAGGAGCCAATAGCAAAAATTTCCTTTGGCACCCCCCCCCCCCCCCACACACACACACACACACACACACACACACACACACACACACACACACACACACACACACACACACACACACAAAAAGAACATATCCCAGTTTAACATAACGCTATGTGGTGCAAGGTGTGGAGCTGGTCACTTGTATCAGACCTCTGACATTTGCCTTTTCACCCATATTGCATACTTTTTCTTGCAGGTTGTGTCTTAATTCAAGAAGTGTTCTAAGTACTTCAGCTTAGTATCTTTACTGACCCCTCTTTACCCCACACTACATAACTGACCCCTCTATACCCTACACTACATCACTGACCTTTCTATAACCATCACTGCATTACTGACCCCTCTATACAGTACACTGACCTCTATATACCTGCTAGTACATCCCTGATGCCTATATTCCCTAAGCTAAATCCCTGATGCCTCTATTCCCTACGCTACATCCCTGACGCCTCTATTCCCTATGCTACATCCCTGACGCCTCTATACCCTACGCTACATCCCTGATGCCTCTATTCCCTACGCTACATTCCTGATGCCTCTATAACCTACGCTACATCCCTGACGCCTCTATACCCTACGCTACATCCCTGACGCCTCTATACAGTACAATGCATTACTGATCCCTCTAGACCATACATCCTCATTACATCAGAGAGATAGTGAAACACTGGAAAAAATAAGGATAAAGTGGACTACAGAAACTGATGCTCTAAACAAAGGAGAGAGAGAGAAAAGCACAAGGGAAAGTGGGCAATCGGAACACCATAGAGAGAGGAGAGATAGAAATGCCTGAAAAAGTAAAGGGGGTTGGGTATGGCATCCGGCGCTCGGGATTCCAGCAGTCACATGATACCTAATCCTAATCCTAACCCTCTGGGGGGGTGGCGGATAGGGCTAACCCTCAGGGGGTGGCAGCTAGGACTAACCCCCCCCCCCCCTCCTAGTGCCTTCCCTAACACCCGCTCCCCCGGTCCTAACCCTCCCTCCAATACTCGCCTTCGGGATGTTGGCTGTCTGTGTGCCGGCACCAGTCTCCCAAGTGGTGTCAGGATTCCAACATCTGTCAAATGACCGCCGGTATACCGTCTGCCGGGATGGTAAATGTATCCTGAGGACAGGTAGTGAGTGTGGAGGGATAGGTGGTTCAGTAAAATGTAACAGCTCAAACTGCGATCATTCACTGATAAATTGATTTATAGCTCTCCCTTTTTAACCATTGCAGTCATAAAAGCAATGTTTTTTAAACTTTTAAATAAAGCTTGTTAGCATCCCCAGCACACTGTATATGCTGGGAGATGTAGTTCTCAATATGAAAACATTTAATTACTGTATGAACTCTAATTCCCCAACTGAAACCTCTCACAAACACACACTCCTAAATCTAGTACACACACACACACACACACACACACACACACACACACACACACACACACACACACACACACACACACATTTCCCCAGTACTGACAACTCTCATCACTTCCACACACTGACAACTCCCTCCTGCTCCTCTCCCCACTGACACTGACAGCTCCCTCACAGTCACACACATCCTCCACCCCCCCACCCCCCCCACACACACACTGATAGCACACATGCACAAATCCCCCCTTCCTCGACACTAACTGTCACGGACTGCTTGGGCAGCAGGGGGCAGGCTCTGACTTGAAGTGCTGAAATTCAACAGCTCTCTCGAACTTGCAAGGCATGGCTGTGCAGCTGTCTCCAGCCATCTCCTTGCCCACTGTGTAATTTGTGGCGTTCTCTGATGTTCCCCGCTCTGCCTCTACAACCGGCACATAATGTACAGCAGTGGTGACTCCTGAGTATGGGCCTGGAGAACTCCGCCTACCGGGGGGTAGGGATTAATAATTTCAAAGGGGCAGAGCTAGGAGTGAAGCAGTGGACAGCAGTTGAGGGGCGTTTCAAACTGTAACAGGGTTGGGACAATTTCAGTATCCTTCCCTCACCGTCTAATTGGTCAGTCCCACGCTGATTGCCATAGCGCCCTTTTCGAGACTGCAGAACTCTATCCCTTAGCCACGGTTGGCACAGCTGGATGGTGCCCCTGGCAAGTGCCATCCAGGCCAAGGGGTAGATACGCCCCTGAGGGTCAGGGCCAGCAACAGAAATCTTGGGGCCCAGTACACTGATATCTCTGGGGCCCCCTCAACCCCCCCTTAACTTGGCAGAGGGATCTTTAAAAAAAAATGGAGCCTTTGACTCGGACCGTCAGTGAGGCCGGCAGGTGGTTTTCATACTGGGCTATCCAGCTCTTCGGTGACGGTGGCAGGGACATTCAGAAAAGGGCCAGCACAGCAACATGCATAATAATGGCAATACAGTATGGACCACAGGGACTGGACAAAGTGATGGGGTAAAAGGAGGGGGGAGGGTTTAGTTGGCCTGTTAATTGTTTTCCTGCTTAAATTGAGCAGTTGGTGGATACACTTTAAAAAGCAATATTGGCACTGTGGCCCCATTATTTCTGTTCTTAATACTTGGAGCCCTGAACAAGTGTCCCCTTTGTCCCCCCTGTCACCGGGCCTGTTCAGGCGTTACCTATGGAGAAGCTGCGACATGACATCCTAGGACACGATACTGCACCATGCATCACCATTATATTTCAGTGTGCCTTGTCAATATTTAAATCTTGTTCTGTGTGACGTGAGTTGTAAATGGTTGAAAATCTCTGTGCTACAGTATCGTCACCATGTAGTTATAACAACACCGCAAAACCACCAAAAGACGTGTTTTGGTAGAGGGACTGCTGGAGGGGCCCATTGGGGCCCCCAGTTTGCTACCCCACCCCAGTATACCTGTGCTGTAGCCAGTGGAAGGGGCACTATCTTCCCGGTGATCTCTTCGGGAAGATGGTGCCGCACATAGAAAGCAAAGACTCTGGCTGCACTCTCCTGCCCTCGCTCTAAGCAAGGTGATCGGGCCACAAAAGGACCCCTGTCGGACCCCTGCCGGACCCCGGCCTGTGGGCCACAAAAGGATGCATTGGGGGCGGCATGCGGCCCATGGGTTTGACACCCCTGCCCTAGAGTATCAAAATTTGTTTCACGCCACCCCTAGGCCAAAGTTTTTTTTATTGAGAAATTCAGAAAAAAATATAAAATTAAGTAAATTGTGTTTATAGCATGTCATCCTCAGGTTCAGTTATGTTGTGAGGGAATGGTTTTGCCAATTTAATAAAGTATAAATAATTTTAATTGGTCCTGGACCACCAAACTATGCTACTAGTGCAAGAACCCCAGTTTGGAAACTACTGCCATAAAATAAACCTTTTTTGTTTTTTTTAAACTACATGTAATACACCTTAGAGCTCAGTTCCTAAAAGGTTTTAAACCCTTGCATACAGTAAACTACACATATTTAAAAATCCTACACCGGGCACAAGTGCTCACGGGCCAATTTCATGGCAGTCTCGGATAGGAGGGCATTGTGGATTCACCAAGGGAATGCTGATGCTGACTCCAAGAAGAAAGGGAGTCTCTTCCCTATGAAGGTGAAGCCTTGTTTGGCGACGGCCTAGTTCATTTGATCTCGGCAGCTCCCGCAGGTAAGTCATCCTTCTTGCCCTATGTTCCCTCTCAACGGATGAAGACGCATCATTATCTGACGCAGTCATTTCGGCCCAATAGATATGCAAGAAGTTAAGATTCCCCTTTCTTTGCAGGTAGAGGAAGGAAAAGAGGGAAGAGGTCTGTAGCCTCTTCAAGATCGCAGGAGCAGAGATCGTCCTCTGCTTCTGCCAAATCCACTGCATGACGCTGGGGCTCTCTTGCAGGAGCCCGCACCAGTGGGGGGCACGTCTAAAACTCTTCAGTCAGTTCTGGATTCATTCGGACCTGGACTCGTGGGTTTTACAAATAGTGTCCCAAGGGTACAAACTGGGGTTTCAAGACGTTCCCCCTCACCGATTGTTCAAATCAGCCTTAGTCAGCAGGGAGAAGGTTTTTATTCAAGCCTCTTCGTGGTCCCGAAGCCGGACGGCTCAGTCAGACCAATCTTAAATCTGAAATCCCTTAATTTCTACCTAAAGAAATTCAATTTCAAGATGGAATCTCTCAGGGTAGTGATCTCCAGTCCGGGGGATAAAGGAGATTTCATGGTTTTGGTAGACATAAAGGATGCCTACTTATATGTTCCCATTTAGCCACTGCATCAAACTACCTGAGGTTTGCAATTCAGGATTGTCATTACCAATTTCAGACGTTGCCGTTTGGTCTGTCCACGGCTCCGAGGATTTTCACCAGGGTGATGGCGGAAATGATGGTTCTCCTTCGCAAGCAAGGAGTCACAATTATCCCGTACTTGGATGATCTCCTGATTAAGGCGAGATCCAGGGACCAGTTAGTGCAAAACATCTACTCTCCCTGACAGTTCTTCAACAACATGGTTGGCTCCTAAATTTGCCAAAATCGCAGTTGGTCCCAATGACGCGGTTGTTGTTTTTGGGAGTGATACTGGACACAGAAGAGGTTTTCTTCTAGTGGAAAGGCTCTGGAGATCCAGAGTCTGGTCAAACAAATTCTGAAACCAGCAAGAGTGTTAATCCATCAATGCATTCAGTTGCTGGGGAAGATGGTTGCGGCCTACGAGCCCATTCAGTTTGGCAGGTTCCATGCCAGAGTGTTCCAGTGAGACCTGTTGGACAAGTGGTCCGGATCCCTCCTACACATGCACCGGAGGATAATCCTGTCTTCCAAGACCAGAATCTCACTCCATTGGTGGCTGCACAGTTCTCACCACCTAGAGGGGCGATGGTTCGGGATCCAGGACGGGATCCTAGGGACCACGGATGCAACCCTCCGAGGCTGGAGAGCAGTCACACAGGGGGAAAACATCCAAGGAAGATGGTCAAGTCTTCCTTGGATGTTTTCATCTCCACATAAATGTTCTGGAGTTAAGGGCCATTTAATAACTGCAGACACAGTACGCACTGGGACGGGTGCCCATCATCCTCTACGGACTAAGAGAAAAGGATTTACCGGTAGGTATTAAAATCCTATTTTCTCTAACGTCCTAGAGAATGCTGTGGACTCCGTAAGGACCATGGGGATAGACGGGCTCCGCAGGAGACATGGGCACTTTAAGAAAGACTTTAGTTCTGGGTGTGCACTGGCTCCTCCCTCTATGCCCCTCCTCCAGAACTCAGTTTGATACTGTACCCAGTGGAGACTGGGTGCTTTTCAGGAGCTCTCCTGAGCTTTCTGACAGAAAGTATTTTGTTAGGTTTTTAATTTTCAGGGAGCACTGCTGGCAACAGACTCCCTCATCGAGGGACTGAGGGGAGAGAAGCAGCCCTACTCTCTGAGTTGCAAGGTCCTGCTTCTTAGGCTACTGGACACCATTAGCTCCAGTGGGATTGGTACGCAGGATCTCACCCTCGCCGTCCGTCCCAGAGCCGCGCCGCCGTCCCCCTCGCAGAGCCGGAAGATAGAAGCCGGGTGAGTATGAGAAGAAAAGAAGACTTCAGAGGCGGCAGAAGACTTCATGATCTTCACTGAGGTAACGCATAGCACTGCAGCTGTGCGCCTTTGCTCCCATACACCTCACATACTCCGGTCACTGTAAGGGTGCAGGGCGCAGGGGGGGCGCCCTGGGCAGCAATATAAACCTCTTTCGCAAAAATATAACATATATACAGCTGGGCACTTTATATATGTATAAGCCCCCACCAATTTTACAGTTTAAGCGGGACAGAAGCCCGCCTCCGAGGGGGCGGGGCTTCTCCCTCAGCACTCACCAGCGCCATTTTTTCTCCACAGCACAGCTGAGAGGAAGCTCCCCGGACTCTACCCTGCTTATACCACGTTAGACAAGAGGGTTGAAAAGAGGGGTGGGGGGGGCACATAATTCGCAAATTACATACAGCAGCACTACTGGGCAAACATTAAGTTACTGTTTTATTCCTGGGTTATATAGCGCTGGGGGGTGTGCTGGCATACTCTCTCTCTGTCTCTCCAAAGGGCCTTGTGGGGAAACTGTCTTCAGAAAAAGCATTCCCTGTGTGTGTAGTGTGTCGGTACACGTGTGTCGACATGTCTGAGGAAGAAGGCTATATTAGAGAGGAGCGGGAGCAAATGAATGTGGTGTCTCCGCCGACAGCTGATTGGATGGATATGTGGAATGTTTTAAATGCTAGTGTAAACTCATTGCACAAAAGATTAGACAAGGCAGAAGCTTTGGGACAGTCAGGGTTTCAACCCATGCCTGATCCTATGTTGCAGGGACTGTCAGGGTCTCATAAGCGCCCACTATCCCAGATTGTTGACACAGATACCGACACGGATTCTGACTCCAGTGTCGATTACGATGATGCAAAGTTACAGCCAAAATTGGCAAAATCCATTCGATTTATGATTATGGCAATAAAAGATGTTTTGCACATCACAGAGGAACCCCCTGTCGCTGACAAGAGGGTACATATGTACAAGGGAAAGAAGCCTGAGGTAACCTTTCCCCCCTCACACGAGCTGAACGAGTTATGTGAAAAAGCTTGGGAGTCTCCAGATAAAAGACTGCAGATTTCCAAAAGGATTCTTATGGCGTATCCTTTCCCATCAACGGATAGGTTACGATGGGAATGCTCCCCTAGGGTGGACAAAGCATTAACACGCTTATCCAAGAAGGTAGCCCTCCCGTCCCAGGATACGGCTACCTTCAAAGAGTGTGCTGACCGCAAACAGGAGATTACCCTGAAGTCCATTTATACACATTCAGGTACCTTACTCAGACCGGCAATTGCGTCGGCCTGGGTGTGTAGTGCTGTAGCGGCATGGACAAATACCTTATCTGAGGGGATGGATAGCCTAGACAAGGATACTATTTTATTGACCCTGGGGCATATAAGAGATGCTGTCCTATATATGTGTGTATGCAAACTACAGGTGGTGCTGCAGGGCCCACACCCTTTTACTTGTCTTGTAGAGCAGCTCTGAAGCTGTTACAGTGCCCAGCTGCTGCAAGAAATCAGCTTGAATGCTTCAGGGGCTTGGGCATGGCCAACATGAGCCCCACACCGAAAGAGGGTGGGGGTGTTTAATGCAAACTTGGGGTTATACAAGCGCCGCAAAAGGCCGCCATGCCCTGCATGCCCCTTTTCTCTTTTCATATACAGATGAGGGTTCCAGCCAACTTTGGCCCACTGCTTGGATGACATCACCGTATGCAAATCCGTCTGCTGCAGACCTTCCCCCAGGAATGCTTGCAATAGTTGTTGCATATGGTTTAATGTCTGAGGGTGCTTCAGTATTAGGCAGCCTTCCGCCCTCCCATGTTCATCTGAAAAGATGTGGTCTCCCTGCAGTTGTTGTCCCCAGACGAGAGTTCCCTTGTGCTTCCTCAGTTAAATCTCCTTAACTTGACGGGGGTGTGCCCGAGCAGCCGCCCTCCCCAGCCCTATCCCAACACATACTTATCTTGCATATGAGATCTCTTGATCATGAAGATAGTTCTCACAGGTTGAGGTTCATCCTGGCCCCGCTCCCCGCTGGAGAGCGCTGATGGGGACAGCAGCGGGGCTTCAGCAGAAGGGTGAGTATGTGTGGCCAGAGACCTCCCTTCCCATGTGCAGGCCTGCAGAGTCTGCCACGCAGGATTGGGCATGTGGCACTCTCCCTCCCAGGGGCTCTTCCAGATGTAGCTCCTCAGCAGTATTTTTCCCGGGCTGCGCGGCGCTCTCCCCGACTGGCATCCGCCCTGGAACACTGCCTTCCTCAACGCAACATCAGCAGGGGGCCCTGGCCTCATCAACATCCCAGGTCTTTCTCATGTATGTATCATGTATGTGTGTGTGATATATGTATGAATCATATATGTTTGTGATATATATATATATATATGTATGTATCTATCTATCTATCTATCGTATGTGTGTGTATATATATGTATCTATCATGTATGTATGTATGTATCTATCTTGTATGTATGTGTTCTATCTATCTATCTATCTATCTATCTATCTATCTATCGTGTGTGTGATATATGTATGTATCTATCATGTATGTGTTATATGTATGTATCACACCTTCCTCTATACATATACATACATACATACATACATACATACACACACCTATATCTGTACGTACACTGACATACACACACCAACATCTATAGATAAACACGCTGACCCCTAAACGTACACCAACGTACCCACACCTGCATCTATACCTACACATGCTGACACGTGGACGTACACCGGCTTACCCACATGTGAATCTATACATACATGTGCTGACACCTGGACATACACTGATGTACCCACACCTAACATCTATACATATACATGCTAACACCTGGACGTATACAGACGTACCCACATTTGCATCCATGCATATATAGATGTAGGTGTGTGTACGTCAGTGTACGTCCAGGTGTCAACGCGTATATGTATAGATGCAGGTGTGGGTACGTCTGTGTATGTCCAGGTGTCAGAATGTGTATGTATAGATGCAGGTGTGGGAACGTCAGTGTAGGTTCAGGTGTCAGCGCGTGTATGTATAGATGCAGGTGCTTGTATGTCCAGATGTCAGTGCATGTATGTATAGATGCAAGTGTGGGTACGTCGGTGTATGTCCATTTGTCAGCGCGTGTATATATAGATGCAGGTGCTTGTATGTTGGTGTATGTCCAGGTGTCAGCATGTGTATGTATAGATGCAGGTGTGGGAATGTTGGTGTATGTCCAGGTGTCAGGGCGTGTATGTATGGATATTAGGTGTGGGTACATCAGTGTATGTCCAGGTGTTAGCGCATGTATGTATAGATGTATATATACACACACATACGATAGATAGATAGATAGATAGATAGATAGATAGATAGATAGATAGATAGATAGATAGATACATATTATAAGGGCACGGCCAGGTGTTAGCGCATGTATGTATAGATGCAGGATAATAATCACACAGCGTGCCCCCCACCAACCACAAACCTCCCCCACCCCCCTGTATGACATAAACACCGCTAATTCCACTTACACACAATAATTTCAGTTTGCGACCAGGAGCCGGCAATGTATGTGCACCCAAATGAAGCCACTGTACATGCCCTGCAGGCTGCTATGTACTGCAACAGGTGCAACAAATGTAAATGCCCTATCTTTAAAATGGGGCATATTTTACTAAATTAAAAAAACCTGTAACTTTCTGTAAAACCTTAACCCCAAAAGGCACTACACTAACATCGGGGTGTAGAGTTGGATCTTGATCCAAGGCACCAACAGGCTAAAGCTTTGACTGTTCCCAGGATGCCTTGCACCGCCTCCTCTACAACCCTGCCCAGTGGCGTAACTAGACCTTTGTGGGCCCCATAGCAAAATTCTGAATGGGCCCACCAGCACTCAACAAGAATGAGTGGCGTTTGGGGTCAGAAAAGTAGAGGGGAAGGGGTCTGACAGAGTAGGGGGCAGGACATGAATGAATAGAAATAGAATACTGAGAAACTGAGGTGTCCATTATATAAAGAAATACAGTATGTGTGTCTGTGTGTATATCACACACACACACACACATATAAGGGAAATTCAAATGCCCTCAATTATTGCGCCCATTACACTCTGGTTTAGGTGCACAAAGCACCTAAACCTGAATAAAGTAATGGGCGCGATCATGAAAAGACACCGTTTGGTTGCCCAAATGGGTCTCTTTGCACACATTTCAGCTTGTTTCCCCTGGGGGTAGCGAGCTGAAATAAACATGTCGCACCCGTTGGCAGCAACATTAGAATAGCTGCTGACGGGCACGATTGAGGGAGGAAAGGGACATTTGAATCCAGCCCATAGATGCAATGTGAATATGTAATTTGTACCTTCCTATCTTAAAATGTATAAAGTAGTGTTTACACTAGAGGTCTTTCCGAACCCCCTAATCCTAACATTGTAATTTGCTTTAGGGCGCACCTCCAATTAGTCTAGTGTTTCGTATTTTCACATTAAATACTTTCTTGCATTGGTTGGTTAAAGATTAGATCGTATATTTTTCTAGATATAGCTGTGCATAGTCTACAAGGCTACATGCTTCTCCCCTAACTAGAGATGTGCAGCGGGCATTTTTCGTGTTTCATGTTTTGGTTTTGGTTTCGGATCCGCAGTTGTGTTTTGGATACGGATGCGTTTTGGCAAAACCACCCTTTCGGGTTTTGTATTCGGGTGATTTTTTTTTAAAACCTCAAACAGCTAAAATCATAGAATTTGGGGGTAATTTTGATCCTATAGTATTAAGCTCAATAACCATAATTTCTACTCCTTTCCAGTCTATTCTGAACACCTCACACCTCCCAATATTATTTTTAGTCCTAAAATTTGCACCAAGGTCCCTGGATGACTAAGCTAAGTGACCCAAGTGGGCAGCACAAACACCTGGCCCATCTAGGAGTGGCACTGCAGTGTCAGACAGGATGGCACTTAAAAAAATAGCCCCAAACAGCACATGATGCAAAGATAAATAAAAAAAGAGGCGCAAGATGAAATTGTAGTGTGTCTCTCCTGCTCAGTGTCAGTTCTCAGTAGTATCCTCATCAGTGCTCAGTATCACTGCTCATTGTCTTGTGCTGCAATGTGGTGCTCAGTATACTAGAGTACATTACTAATAGTCCAGTGCTGCATCTTGCTGCTCAGTGTCAGTTCTAGTATCCTCATCAGTGCTCAGTATCACTGCTCACTGTCTTGTGCTGCATTGTGGTGCTCAGTATACTACAGAACATTACTAATAGTCCAGTGCTGCATCTGGCTGCTCAGTGTCAGTTCTAGTAATCTCATCAGTGCTCCGTATCACTGCTCATTGTCTTGTGGTGCTCAGTATACTACAGTACATTACTAATACTCCAGTGTCTTGTGCCGCATATGGCTGCTGTAGGGTGCTGTGGTAGTGTCCTGTCACTGTGCATATGTCATCATTCCAGTCACAGTGATATCTGGTATCTATCTAGTGGTATCTAATTCCAGACATTACCACCGTCTAATTCCAGATATATTACTGGCATATAATTCCACACATTAAAAAATGGAGAACAAAAAGGTGGAGAGTAAAATAGGGAAAGATCAAGATCCACTTCCACCTAGTGCTGAAGCTGCTGCCACTAGTCAAGGCAGAGACAATTCAATGCCATCAACATTATGTAATGATTATACGATACATTATATATCATATCATTGTATGGTTGTAAAATACAACTTAAAAACTTTAATGAATAAATACATAAAGTAGCTTTTATGTAACCTTTTTAAACCTATTAGCATAGACCGAATCTCATCGTGTGTATAGGCCTTTAGTTCAACAACAGCATGGGACCAGTTAGTGTGTTTTGACTAGAGATGAGCGGGTTCGGTTTCTCTGAATCCGAACCCGCCAGAACTTCATGTTTTTTTTCACGGGTCCGAGCGACTCGGATCTTCCCGCCTTGCTCGGTTAACCCGAGCGCGCCCGAACGTCATCATGACGCTGTCGGATTCTCGCGAGGCTCGGATTCTATCGCGAGACTCGGATTCTATATAAGGAGCCGCGCGTCGCCGCCATTTTCACACGTGCATTGAGATTGATAGGGAGAGGACGTGGCTGGCGTCCTCTCCGTTTAGAATTAGAATAGATTAGAGAGACACTTGATTTACTAATTTTGGGGAGCATTAGGAGTACTCAGTAGTGTACAGTGCAGAGTTTTGCTGATAGTGACCAGTGACCACCACTTTTATTTATAATCCGTTCTCTGCCTGAAAAAAGCGATACACAGCACACAGTGACTCAGTCACATACCATATCTGTGTGCACTGCTCAGGCTCAGGCCAGTGTGCTGCATCATCTATTATCTATATATAATATTATATATATCTGTCTGACTGCTCAGCTCACACAGCTTATAATTGTGGGGGAGACTGGGGAGCACTACTGCAGTGCCAGTTATAGGTTATAGCAGGAGCCAGGAGTACATAATATAATCCGTTCTCTGCCTGAAAAAAGCGATACACAGCACACAGTGACTCAGTCACATACCATATCTGTGTGCACTGCTCAGGCTCAGGCCAGTGTGCTGCATCATCTATTATCTATATATAATATTATATATATCTGTCTGACTGCTCAGCTCACACAGCTTATAATTGTGGGGGAGACTGGGGAGCACTACTGCAGTGCCAGTTATAGGTTATAGCAGGAGCCAGGAGTACATAATATATTATATAGTGAGTGACCACCAGACACACAGTGCAGTTTATTTAATATATCCGTTCTCTGCCTGAAAAAAGCGATACACACAGTGACTCAGTCAGTCACATACCATATCTGTGTGCACTGCTCAGGCTCAGGCCAGTGTGCTGCATCATCTATATATATTATATATCTGTCTGACTGCTCAGCTCACACAGCTTATAATTGTGGGGGAGACTGGGGAGCACTACTGCAGTGCCAGTTATAGGTTATAGCAGGAGCCAGGAGTACATAATATTATATTAAAATTAAACAGTGCACACTTTTGCTGCAGGAGTGCCACTGCCAGTGTGACTAGTGACCAGTGACCTGACCACCAGTATATAATATTAGTAGTATACTATCTCTTTATCAACCAGTCTATATTAGCAGCAGACACAGTACAGTGCGGTAGTTCACGGCTGTGGCTACCTCTGTGTCGGCACTCGGCAGCCCGTCCATAATTGTATATACCACCTAACCGTGGTTTTTTTTTCTTTCTTTATACATACATACTAGTTACGAGTATACTATCTCTTTATCAACCAGTCTATATATTAGCAGCAGACACAGTACAGTGCGGTAGTTCACGGCTGTGGCTACCTCTGTGTCGGCACTCGGCAGCCCGTCCATAATTGTATATACCACCTAACCGTGGTTTTTTTTTCTTTCTTTATACATACATACTAGTTACGAGTATACTATCTCTTTATCAACCAGTCTATATATTAGCAGCAGACACAGTACAGTGCGGTAGTTCACGGCTGTGGCTACCTCTGTGTCAGCACTCGGCAGCCCGTCCATAATTGTATATACCACCTAACCGTGGTTTTTTTTTCTTTCTTTATACATACATACTAGTTACGAGTATACTATCTCTTTATCAACCAGTCTATATATTAGCAGCAGACACAGTACAGTGCGGTAGTTCACGGCTGTGGCTACCTCTGTGTCGGCACTCGGCAGCCCGTCCATAATTGTATACTAGTATCCAATTCATCCATCTCCATTGTTTACCTGAGGTGCCTTTTAGTTGTGCCTATTAAAATATGGAGAACAAAAATGTTGAGGTTCCAAAATTAGGGAAAGATCAAGATCCACTTCCACCTCGTGCTGAAGCTGCTGCCACTAGTCATGGCCGAGACGATGAAATGCCAGCAATGTCGTCTGCCAAGGCCGATGCCCAATGGCATAGTACAGAGCATGTCAAAACCAAAACACCAAATATCAGTAAAAAAAGGACTCCAAAACCTAAAATAAAATTGTCGGAGGAGAAGCGTAAACTTGCCAATATGCCATTTACCACACGGAGTGGCAAGGAACGGCTGAGGCCCTGGCCTATGTTCATGGCTAGTGGTTCAGCTTCACATGAGGATGGAGGCACTCAGCCTCTCGCTAGAAAACTGAAAAGACTCAAGCTGGCAAAAGCACCGCAAAGAACTGTGCGTTCTTTGAAATCCCAAATCCACAAGGAGAGTCCAATTGTGTCGGTTGCGATGCCTGACCTTCCCAACACTGGACGTGAAGAGCATGCGCCTTCCACCATTTGCACGCCCCCTGCAAGTGCTGGAAGGAGCACCCGCAGTCCAGTTCCTGATAGTCAGATTGAAGATGTCAGTGTTGAAGTACACCAGGATGAGGAGGATATGGGTGTTGCTGGCGCTGGGGAGGAAATTGACCAGGAGGATTCTGATGGTGAGGTGGTTTGTTTAAGTCAGGCACCCGGGGAGACACCTGTTGTCCGTGGGAGGAATATGGCCGTTGACATGCCAGGTGAAAATACCAAAAAAATCAGCTCTTCGGTGTGGAGGTATTTCACCAGAAATGCGGACAACAGGTGTCAAGCCGTGTGTTCCCTTTGTCAAGCTGTAATAAGTAGGGGTAAGGACGTTAACCACCTCGGAACATCCTCCCTTATACGTCACCTGCAGCGCATTCATAATAAGTCAGTGACAAGTTCAAAAACTTTGGGTGACAGCGGAAGCAGTCCACTGACCAGTAAATCCCTTCCTCTTGTAACCAAGCTCACGCAAACCACCCCACCAACTCCCTCAGTGTCAATTTCCTCCTTCCCCAGGAATGCCAATAGTCCTGCAGGCCATGTCACTGGCAATTCTGACGAGTCCTCTCCTGCCTGGGATTCCTCCGATGCATCCTTGCGTGTAACGCCTACTGCTGCTGGTGCTGCTGTTGTTGCCGCTGGGAGTCGATGGTCATCCCAGAGGGGAAGTCGTAAGCCCACTTGTACTACTTCCAGTAAGCAATTGACTGTTCAACAGTCCTTTGCGAGGAAGATGAAATATCACAGCAGTCATCCTACTGCAAAGCGGATAACTGAGTCCTTGACAACTATGTTGGTGTTAGACGTGCGTCCGGTATCCGCCGTTAGTTCACAGGGAACTAGACAATTTATTGAGGCAGTGTGCCCCCGTTACCAAATACCATCTAGGTTCCACTTCTCTAGGCAGGCGATACCGAGAATGTACACGGACGTCAGAAAAAGACTCACCAGTGTCCTAAAAAATGCAGTTGTACCCAATGTCCACTTAACCACGGACATGTGGACAAGTGGAGCAGGGCAGGGTCAGGACTATATGACTGTGACAGCCCACTGGGTAGATGTATGGACTCCCGCCGCAAGAACAGCAGCGGCGGCACCAGTAGCAGCATCTCGCAAACGCCAACTCTTTCCTAGGCAGGCTACGCTTTGTATCACCGCTTTCCAGAATACGCACACAGCTGAAAACCTCTTACGGCAACTGAGGAAGATCATCGCGGAATGGCTTACCCCAATTGGACTCTCCTGTGGATTTGTGGCATCGGACAACGCCAGCAATATTGTGTGTGCATTAAATATGGGCAAATTCCAGCACGTCCCATGTTTTGCACATACCTTGAATTTGGTGGTGCAGAATTTTTTAAAAAACGACAGGGGCGTGCAAGAGATGCTGTCGGTGGCCAGAAAAATTGCGGGACACTTTCGGCGTACAGGCACCACGTACAGAAGACTGGAGCACCACCAAAAACTACTGAACCTGCCCTGCCATCATCTGAAGCAAGAAGTGGTAACGAGGTGGAATTCAACCCTCTATATGCTTCAGAGGTTGGAGGAGCAGCAAAAGGCCATTCAAGCCTATACAATTGAGCACGATATAGTAGGTGGAATGCACCTGTCTCAAGTGCAGTGGAGAATGATTTCAACGTTGTGCAAGGTTCTGATGCCCTTTGAACTTGCCACACGTGAAGTCAGTTCAGACACTGCCAGCCTGAGTCAGGTCATTCCCCTCATCAGGCTTTTGCAGAAGAAGCTGGAGGCATTGAAGGAGGAGCTAAAAGGGAGCGATTCCGCTAGGCATGTGGGACTTGTGGATGCAGCCCTTAATTCGCTTAACAAGGATTCACGGGTGGTCAATCTGTTGAAATCAGAGCACTACATTTTGGCCACCGTGCTCGATCCTAGATTTAAAGCCTACCTTGGATCTCTCTTTCCGGCAGACACAGGTCTGCTGGGGTTGAAAGACCTGCTGGTGACAAAATTGTCAAGTCAAGCGGAACGCGACCTGTCAACATCTCCTCCTTCACATTCTCCCGCAACTGGGGGTGCGAGGAAAAGGCTCAGAATTCCGAGCCCACCCGCTGGCGGTGATGCAGGGCAGTCTGGAGCGACTGCTGATGCTGACATCTGGTCCGGACTGAAGGACCTGACAACGATTACGGACATGTCGTCTACTGTCACTGCATATGATTCTCTCAACATTGATAGAATGGTGGAGGATTATATGAGTGACCGCATCCAAGTAGGCACGTCACACAGTCCGTACTTATACTGGCAGGAAAAAGAGGCAATTTGGAGGCCCTTGCACAAACTGGCTTTATTCTACCTAAGTTGCCCTCCCACAAGTGTGTACTCCGAAAGAGTGTTTAGTGCCGCCGCTCACCTTGTCAGCAATCGGCGTACGAGGTTACATCCAGAAAATGTGGAGAAGATGATGTTCATTAAAATGAATTATAATCAATTCCTCCGCGGAGACATTGACCAGCAGCAATTGCCTCCACAAAGTACACAGGGAGCTGAGATGGTGGATTCCAGTGGGGACGAATTGATAATCTGTGAGGAGGGGGATGTACACGGTGATATATCGGAGGGTGAAGATGAGGTGGACATCTTGCCTCTGTAGAGCCAGTTTGTGCAAGGAGAGATTAATTGCTTCTTTTTTGGGGGGGGTCCAAACCAACCCGTCATATCAGTCACAGTCGTGTGGCAGACCCTGTCACTGAAATGATGGGTTGGTTAAAGTGTGCATGTCCTGTTTTGTTTATACAACATAAGGGTGGGTGGGAGGGCCCAAGGACAATTCCATCTTGCACCTCTTTTTTCTTTTCTTTTTCTTTGCATCATGTGCTGATTGGGGAGAGTTTTTTGGAAGGGACATCCTGCGTGACACTGCAGTGCCACTCCTAGATGGGCCCGGTGTTTGTGTCGGCCACTAGGGTCGCTAATCTTACTCACACAGTCAGCTACCTCATTGCGCCTCTTTTTTTCTTTGCGTCATGTGCTGTTTGGGGAGGGTTTTTTGGAAGGGACATCCTGCGTGACACTGCAGTGCCACTCCTAGATGGGCCCGGTGTTTGTGTCGGCCACTAGGGTCGCTAATCTTACTCACACAGCTACCTCATTGCGCCTCTTTTTTTCTTTGCGTCATGTGCTGTTTGGGGAGGGTTGTTTGGAAGGGACATCCTGCGTGACACTGCAGTGCCACTCCTAGATGGGCCCGGTGTTTGTGTCGGCCACTAGGGTCGCTAATCTTACTCACACAGCTACCTCATTGCGCCTCTTTTTTTCTTTGCGTCATGTGCTGTTTGGGGAGGGTTTTTTGGAAGGGCCATCCTGCGTGACACTGCAGTGCCACTCCTAGATGGGCCCGGTGTTTGTGTCGGCCACTAGGGTCGCTAATCTTACTCACACAGCTACCTCATTGCGCCTCTTTTTTTCTTTGCGTCATGTGCTGTTTGGGGAGGGTTTTTTGGAAGGGACATCCTGCGTGACACTGCAGTGCCACTCCTAGATGGGCCCGGTGTTTGTGTCGGCCACTAGGGTCGCTTATCTTACTCACACAGCGACCTCGGTGCAAATTTTAGGACTAAAAATAATATTGTGAGGTGTGAGGTATTCAGAATAGACTGAAAATGAGTGTAAATTATGGTTTTTGAGGTTAATAATACTTTGGGATCAAAATGACCCCCAAATTCTATGATTTAAGCTGTTTTTTAGTGTTTTTGGAAAAAAACACCCGAATCCAAAACACACCCGAATCCGACAAAAAAAATTCGGTGAGGTTTTGCCAAAACGCGTTCGAACCCAAAACTCGGCCGCGGAACCGAACCCAAAACCAAAACACAAAACCCGAAAAATTTCAGGCGCTCATCTCTAGTTTTAACCACTGCACAGCACCTGGTGTTATATAGTAAGCACCACTATGGCATAGTATACAGCATTATGGGCCTGATATGAGTGTGACCAGCGGTGATGTGGAATGCAGTAGGAGGTGCTGTTTAGCAAGCACCACTTCTATATTCACCATGCAGTATATTGTGTGAATATAGAAGTGTTGGCTGTGTTATGTATTAGAGTAATTATTGCAGCTCCCAGCTAAAATTGCAACAATGTAATTTAGTGACAAGCTGCAGAGATTAACCCTTTCTGTGGCTGCTGCACAACCTCTATTCATATCGCTGAATTCAATTAGGGAGATGTTCTCACCCCGCGAGCAAGCGCAGGTATATGCCACACTTAAATGTATGGGTATGGTCTCCATAAAATGAGCGTAGCCTTGCAGGCAAAGACTACCTTACACCCTAGTTCTTGACCCTGCACCAACAGACCTCGGCCACCACAGGGAAAAAAGTACAGTAATTTCCACCATGTTAAGCCCCACACATTAATGCCCTTTGGGACATATTATGTCACACACCACAATATCTGTGATACACTATGCCCTACAGTAAAGCTTCTAATTACTTTTACAAAAACTGCTCAACGCCAAGAGTTTCACGTGCTGGGTGTCATGCTCATTGCCAGGGGTTTCACTCTCTGGGTGTCATGCTCATTGCCAGGGGGAACGCAGTAGGAGGTGTTATATAGTAAGCACCACTATGGCATAGTATATAGCATTATATATATTGTGAGCACTGGTGATGTTGAGTGCAGTAGAGCTGCTGCTGGGTAATTACAATTTACTACAACCACCAATATATTCTGCTGCACTATATATATGCAAAGCTAATTCTGCTGGGTAATTACAATTGACTACAACCACCAATATATTCTGCTGCACTATATCTATATTTGCAAAGCTAATTCTGCTGGGTAATTACAATTGACTACAACCACCAATATATTCTGCTGCACTATATCTATATATGCAAAGCTAATTCTGCTGAGTAATTACAATTGACTACAACCACCAATATATTCTGCTGCACTATATCTATATATGCAAAGCTAATTCTGCTGGGTAATGTAAATTGAAACATTATTGCATAGTATGTGATTTTTAAGTACTTTTTTAAAGTTTTGAATGATAAAGACCCAGTTTAATCTTTGTGGAATGCCTGGTTGTTGTTTTTAAGGTAATTTATTGCCTGGCATTTGAGGGGGTGGGGTGTGGTTACAGATTTCAATTATTGGTTTCACTTGTAATAGTCTTCTACTTAAGTCCAATGGTGTAGGCTGTGCAAAGCCGTTTGGCTGTGCATTTATTGATCTAAGCATGCATTTTTATCAAAGCGTGATAAAATTGACACATAACAGCAGTGTTCAATCAGCATTAATTTATCTTCAGCTGATATCGATTGTGAATTGACGTTTCTTCTCTTCTTGTCACCTCCAGGTAATTACAATTGACTACAACCACCAATATATTCTGCTGCACTATATCTATATATGCAAAGCTAATTCTGCTGGGTAATGCAAATTGAAACATTATTGCATAGTATGTGATTTTGAAGTACTTTTTTAAAGTTTTGAATGATATAGACCCAGTTTAATCTTTGTGGAATGCCTGGTTGTTGTTTTTAAGGTAATTTATTGCCTGGCATTTGAGGGGGTGGGGTGTGGTTACAGATTTCAATTATTGGTTTCACTTGTAATAGTCTTCTACTTAAGTCCAATGGTGTAGGCTGTGCAAAGCCATTTGGCTGTGTATTTATTGATCTAAGCGTGCATTTTTATCAAAGCGTGATAAAATTGACACATAACAGCAGTGTTCAATCAGCGTTCAATCGAAGTGAAAAAGAAGGAAAACAGAAGCACACCAATCTAACAAAACAAAGAAAACTGAAGAACTAATAACAAATGTGAGTCACTTACTCCTCAGATCACTCACCTCCTGATTGTTGCATCTGATTACATAGCACAGAACTACCTTACTTGGACATTTCATAAACCATCCATTTCACCTACAAATGCCTGTATCTGTATTATTGTAATTTTGTTTTTTAAGCACAGCTGCACCAATGCAATTTTACCTGCAAACACTTAAAACATCTAACATAATTACCATTGCTTCTTAAACCTCTCACAATCCTTTCATTTCTTACACTCCAAATACATTTCTGCACCCACTTTATCTACGCTTTTGACTCATTTCATACTAAATCTACACCCCTTGAGCCTACACTGCTTTTCTCACCTGCATTTCTGCAATTCTTCTGCTCGGATTGCCTTACAGTCTCCTCTCCTACTTCCACTACTTCAACCTATTTACCTACTTAACACTATGTCAAGGTTTTCTTATACTCCCCACATCACTCAGTGTCTACCTAATAATGTATCTTTATCCTTCCCCACTAGTCTCCTCCACCTCCTCCTCTCTCCCCTCCTCTGTCTCCCCTCCATCCCTCTGTTTCCTTCCCCCACCTTTCCTGTTACCCCACTTTCATTCACCTCTGCCCCATGGTCCTGCTACCCCACAACTCAGCCCTGCTCCCTCTCTCCCTTCCCTGTCACCTCCCCACACCCCCATCCACATCACACTGACCTCCCTCCCTGCCCACCTCCTGCAGTTTCCCCTCCTAGCTCAGGCACCCGTACCATCACTACTCTCTCATCATCCCTGCCCTCAAAGTTAATCCCACCTCATCGCTACAGCAACCCTGAAAATCTAATTCACATCTCTCCCACAAACTCATACCCCCTATCCTGTGCCCTCTGGAATGCCAGATCTGTTTGTAACAAACTGGTCCCCACTCATGACCTTTTCATTTCCAACTCCCTACACCTACTAGCCATTACTGAAACTTGGATTACGCCCTCTGACACTACTTCTGCTGCTGCTCTCTCTGCTGGGGGCCTTACATTCACACACACACCCCGACCTGGGGGTCGCCATGGGGGTGGTGTTGGGGTCCTTTTACCTTCTAGTTACTCCTACCAACTCATACCACCAGAACCATCCCTTATATTCTCTACATTTGAGGACCACGCCATATGCCTCTTCCAACCAGTCCATCTTAGAGTAGCTGTCATTTACCGCCCCCCTGGTACTGCTTCCAAATTCATCGACAACTTTGCTTCCTGGCTTCCTCACTTCTGACATTCCCACCATTATCCTAGGCGATTTCAACATCCCTATTGACATCCCCACACAATCCCCTGCCTCTAAACTCCTTAACCTCACCTCTTCACTTGGTCTCTCCCAGTGGACCTCCTCACCCTCCCATGTGAATGGGAGCTCACTGGATCTGGTCTTCACTCACCGCTGTGATATTTCTGATTTTTCCAACTCCCCATTTCCCCTCTCTGACCACCACCTGCTCTCCTTCAACCTATCTCTCTCGACTTCCCCATCTCTACCTCCTAAGGCTACCATCACTAAGCGTAACATTGAAGCTATTGACACCACATTCCTTTCCTCCCTGTTTGACTCACTTCTCTCTCCTATTCTCTCTCTCTCATGCCCTGAGCAAGCCACTTCCACATACAATGCTTCCCTTACTTCTGCTCTTGACTCTGTTGCTCCACCAACCACTATTCACCCTTGCAAATTAACACCTCAACCCTGGCACACCAAATGCACCAGATATCTGCAAAAATGCTCATGTACTGCTGAGTGACACTGGAGGAAATCACGCTCTAAGGCAGACTTCCTCCATTTCAAACTTATGCTCTCATCCTTCAGTGCTGCCCTTTCTCTTGCTAAACAGTCATACTTCAAGAACCTCATCTCCTCCCAGTCTTCCAACCCCCGGCGCCTCTTTGCCACTCTCAACTCACTCCTCTGCCCACCTCCACCTCGTCTCCCTTCCTCACTCTCTGCTCTTGACTTTGCCACTTACTTCACATCCAAAATTGACTCCATACGTCAGGACATCACATCACACCAGACTATCAGTAACCAGCCTTCTCCCATCCCTTACCAACCCTCCCCATCCCTCGTACCAACTCTGTCATCTTTCTCCCATGCATCTGGAGAGGAAGTCATGGCCCTCATTCGTTCCTGTCCCCTCACCACCTCCCCACTTGACCCTATCCCCTCCCGCCTCCTTTGCCACCTCTCTTCTTCTGCTTGTTCCCATCTTTCCCACCTTCTCAATCTCTCCCTCTCATCAGGCACTGTCCCCTCTGCCTTCAAGCACGCTCTCATCTCTCCTATTCTTAAAAAACCTACCCTTGATCCAAACACTCTCTCCAACTACCGACCCATCTCTCTCCTCCCTTTTGCCTCCAAACTCCTTGAGCGTATTGTCTACAACCGCCTTACTTCCTTTCTTTCCTCACACTCACTGCTTGACCCATTCCAGTCTGGCTTCCGTCCTCTCCACTCCACTGAAACTGCCCTTACAAAAGTATGCAATGACCTCCATGCTGCTAAATCTAAGAGACACTACTCTCTACTTATTCTACTTGATCTCTCTGCTGCTTTTGACACTGTGGACCATCCTCTCCTACTGCAAATCCTTCACTCCATTGGTCTGCGTAACACTGCCCTCTCTTGGTTGTCGTCCTACCTTTCTGACCGTTCATTCTCTGTCTCCTCTCATGACTCCACCTCCCCCTCACTTCCACTAACTGTAGGGGTACCCCAAGGTTCTGTCCTTGGTCCTCTTCTCTTCTCTCTCTATACGTCCTCACTAGGTAAGCTCATTAGTTCTTTTGGTTTCCAATATCATCTCTATGCTGATGACACTCAAATCTATCTTTCCTCTCCAGACCTCTCCCCTACTCTCCTCACTCGTATCTCCAACTGTCTCTCTGCTATCTCTTCCTGGATGTCCCAGCGCTTTCTTAAACTTAACATGTCTAAGACCGAGCTGATCATCTTCCCTCCCTCCCGCATAATCTCACCTCCTACAATCGCACTACTATCTCCTCTACCCCCAAGCGCGCTGTCTTGGAGTAATCCTTGACTCCTCCCTCTCCTTCAAACCACACATTCAGCACCTCTCACAAACCTGCCGTTTTCATCTAAAAAATATTTCCAGGATCAGACCCTTTCTGACCCAGGATGCTACTAAGACTCTTATCCACTCACTGGTCATCTCCAGACTGGACTGCTGTAATCTCTTCCTGACTGGCATTCCTGACAAATACCTCTCTCCACTCCAATCTATCCTCAATGCTGCTGCCCGGCTCATTTTCCTCACCAAACGCACTACGTCCACCTCTCCTCTCTTACTAGTCCTTCACTGGCTCCCCTTCCCTTTCAGAATCCATTTCAAGCTTCTCACACTTGCTTACAAAGCCCTCACCCACTCCTCTCCCATCTACATCTCTGATCTTATCTCGCTTTACACTCCCACCCGTCCTCTTCGCTCTGCTAATGCACACCGACTCTCCTGCCTACGGATTACTTCCTCCCACTCCTACCTCCAAGATTTTTCACGTGCTGCACCACTTCTCTGGAATTCCCTACCTCTCCCCCTCAGACTCTCCACCTCTCTACAAAGCTTCAAACGGGCTCTCAAGACCCACTTCTTCACCAAACCCAGCCAAATCTCATCCTAAACCTCTGTTCCATGCTCTCTATGTACCCCATCTGTCTCACCCCTGTCTGTCTACCCCTCCCTTTTAGAATGTAAGCTCTCACGAGCAGGGCCCTCTTCCCTCATGTGCTTACTCTTTTCTTACTTTAATAATCTTCAGCTGCACCAAATCCAGCAGTCTTCTGCCACCTGATACTTATTCCAGTGTCATCTGCTGATGTAGCTATGTTTATTTACCCTGTACTTGTCCTATATTGTCGTCAACTGTAAGTTGCTGTTTTCCTGTTTGATTATTTGTTTATGTACTCTGTAATTGGGCACTGCGGAACCCTTGTGGCGCCATATAAATAAAGGATAATAATAATAATAAATAATATAATATATAGCAGTACGGTACAGTAGGCCACTGCTCTACCTACCTCTGTGTCGTCAAGTATACTATCCATCCATACCTGTGGTGCATTTTAGAAAAAAACATGTCTCGGCAGAGCAATCTATAAATCCATCATTTTTCAGACAGCAACAGTGGGTATTGTAATAGTCACCCAATCCATCACTTTTATAGGGTTACATGCACCCACATGCTACAGCCTGTCTCAATAATTTTACTGTCACGCTGTGTGTGTTTGTGTTTTTATTTGGGTATTTTTTGTTGTTGTAGAACTACAGGTACCAGCAAGCCCGTTATTTCCCCGCCTGCTGGTACTTGAGGTTCTCCAAGTACCAGCAAGCGGGGGAGGCTTGCTGGGCCTTGTAGTTCCACAACGAAAAAACAATATTCTTTTTTTACACACATGGCTATCAGCCCGGCACCCACCACCCAGGGGTGCTGGGGACAGCCTCGGGCTTCACCCCTGGCCCTTGGGTGCCTCGAGGGGAGGAACCTCTTGATTTAAGGGGTCCCCACTCCTCCAGGGAACCCCGGCCAGGGGTGACTAGTTGGAGGGGTAATGCCAGGGCCGCAGGGACCTACATAAAAGTATCCCCCGGCTGTGGCATTATCTCTCTGGCTAGTGGAGCCCGGTGCTGGTTTTAAAAATATGGGGGACCCCTACATCTATTGTCCCACGTATTTTTGGAACCTGGACCGGTCTAAGAGCCCGGTGCTAGTTGTCTAAATACGGGGAACCCCTGTCCAATTTTTCCCCCAGTATTTAAATAACCAGGACCGGCTCAAAGAGCCCGAGGCTGGTTATACTAAGGAGGGGGGACCTCACGCATTTTTTTTTAACCCATTCAGACCCTTCTCCTTTAAGTTAATGGAAGCCCTGGACAACAAAATTGCATTCATGTCCTCCTCCCTCACCCTTCCCAGTCCCAAACACTCATTTTTTTTTCTTTAAAAATTTATAATATATAACGAGAACAATGAGCAAGCAGGCAGCGGGCATTGGCGGCATCGGACTGAGATAGAAATTAGTGGTGGAGGGCTGGGTCAGTTGATTGTGGGCGAGTTTGTAAGCCATTGGCGGTGGCAGCGGGTATCGGCTCAGAGGCAGTAGCGGGCATTGGCTAAGGGTCATCGGCAGGATTCGGCGGACATTATGGCTGTAGTGCCTCACTAGCCACTGACCTCACCGCACGCCACTGTGGGACAGATGTAACATGCAGAGAGAGGTAGATTTGGGAGGGGGAATGTCCTAGCATAACTGTTAATTGCAGTGTAATACTGTAATTCAGCTGTGCAGCATTTGTGGCTAAATGTCAAAGAAGCCAGTATTTACCCTGCATGCAAAACAATAAATGTATTTGAACATACCTCCCAACTATCCCAATTTTTGCAGGACAGTCACTTTTTTGGGGAATGTCCAGCTAACCCAAACAACCCCCCCCCCCCCCTTCCCATGGGGAATGGGGGGGGGGGGGTGGAAGGCTCCCTGTAGCTTGTTGCTCTGCAAATATGCACATTGTGGGTAATTCAGACCTGATCGCTAGGGTGTGTTTTTTGCATCCCTGTAATCAGGTAGTTGCCGCCTACAGCGGAAGGGAAAATTTGCTGTGCAGGTGTGTGATCACATGTGCACAAGAGCTGCACAGCTCAGCACTTACTCAGCCATTGAGGTGACGTCACAAATCCTCCCACAAAACGCCGGGTCCCTCCAGTGTTTTTCCGGACACTCCCTAGAAACATTCAGTTGCCACCCACACAAACACCCTCTTCTTGTCAATCTTCTTGTGATCTCCGGACCGTCGCACTTACGCATTGTGGCGCATACGCATGTGCAGTGCAGACCAGATTGCCCGCTGGGTGAAAATAAATTGAAGCGATCTGGTCTGAATAAGCCTCAATGTCTATTCACGGGAGACAGAGGGGCTGGGGCATGGCCAGCAGCTCACAGAGCACCTATAATGACAAAAATGGGAGACATGGCTCATGATCGCGATATACCTGCGAAGGTACGCCCTCTACTGATTGACAGGCAGAGGCATTCGCATTTTCTGCGGGGCACCCGGAGAAAATGTAGGCACACGCACAGGATGGACCCTGCGTATATGCCCCCATCCTCTTCATAGTTTTTGCGGTTGGAACGCGTATTACGATCCAAACTGAATTAGGCCCTATGTCTTATATACACGAGCAGTGTGAAAACATCAATCGATGGGGGTAATTCCAAGATGATCGCAGCAGGAATTTTGTTAGCAGTTGGGCAAAACCATGTGTACTGCAGGGGAGGCAGATATAACGTGCAGAAAGAGTTAGATTTGGGTGAGTTATTTTGTTTCTGTGCAGGGTAAATACTGACTGCTTTATTTTTACACTGCAAATTAGATTGCAGATTGAACACACCACACCCAAATCTAACTCTCTCTGCACATGTTAAATCTGCCTTCCCTGCAGTGCACATAGGTGGTCATTCCGAGTTGTTCGCTCTGTAATTTTCTTCGCATCGCAGCGATTTTCCGCTTAATGCGCATGCGCAATGTTCACACTGCGACTGCGCCAAGTAAATTTGCTATGCAGTTAGGAATATTACTCACGGTTTTTTCATCGTTCTGGTGATCGTAATGTGATTGACAGGAAGTGGGTGTTTCTGGGCGGAAACAGGCCGCTTTATGGGCGTGTGGGAAAAAATGCTACCGTTTCTGGGAAAAACGCGGGAGTGGCTGGAGAAACGGAGGAGTGTCTGGGCGAATGCTGGGTGTGTTTGTGACGTCAAACCAGGAACGACAAGCACTGAACTGATCGCACTGGCAGAGTAAGTCTCGAGCTACTCAGAAACTGCACAGAGATGTCTTATCGCAATATTGCAAATCTTTCGTTCGCAATTTTAAGATGCTAAGATTCACTCCCAGTAGGCGGCAGCTTAGCGTGTGCAATGCTGCTAAAAGCAGCTTGCGAGCGAACAACTCGGAATGAGGGCCATGGGGGGTAATTCTGAGTTGATCGCAGCAGGATTTTTGTTAGCAGTTGGGCAAAACCATGTGCACTGCATTTACGAACAGATGATTTTTTTATATACATTTTAAAATGTTAGTAAATGTGTGTGTGTTTTTCAACCTGTAAGCCCAACATCGATTAAGATCGATCTTAAATAGACCCCTGGGTTTTAAGGATAACCATGGTTGAGTCCAATGGTTAATTCACATTGACCGAAGTTCTAATTAAGTCACCTGTGCTCAAGCATGATATCCTTAAAATCTGGATTGCAATGACAGCATTTTGGAACTATGCCTAAGGGTTTAATTTTTACATTTATCCACTGACAATAAATCTACCTACAATATCCCTGTAACTGTTATGATTACAGTATTTCACTAAATAATTTAATTTGCTGAACCTTCTGTAAAAAGAAATATTAAGCTGCTGTAATTCCCAGATGCAGCAAATTTGTTAGCTAGTGGGCAAAACCATGTGCACTGCAGGGATGGGGGGGGGGGGGGGCAGATATAACATTTGCAGAGAGATTTAGGTGGGTTATATTGTTTGTGTGCAGGGTAAATACTGGCTGTTTTGTTTTTACACTGCAATTTAGATTTCAGTTTGAACACACCGCACCAAAATCTAACTCTCTCTGCACATATTATACACCCCCCCCCCACCCCTGCAGTGTACATGGTTTTAGCTAATAAATTTGCTGCTGTGATCAGATCTGAGTTAAGCCCTATGTATTTGGCACTGGCAAAGGGTTAGAGGCCTTGCTGTAGAGCTCACACCTTTCTTATCATGCATTGTAATATTTCCTATGTCCTGATGTTGTGCTCTCTGCTCCATCCAAGTAAACAGCAATGTAGCATGGCTATCAAAGAGCGTGAAGTTTGCAGATTTCCTGGGATTAATGCTAAAGAATGCTATTCCAGAGGCTGCTGCTTTAATTCAAGTGTCACTGGGGTTAAATGGTGTTTTTACCTTAAAAACACAGGTAGAGTATATAGTACAGTGGTAAAGTGGGAGCATGTAGTGCTATTGATTACAGATTTGATGGAGCTTAAACATGGATAAGGTCCATGGCTCTAAGAGTTTATCTTGTGTATCCTTTATTCTTAGTCATGGTCAGATAAGATTAGAAAATACCATTTAAGTGGAAATTTCCTGTTAGCTGTTTTTCAGTTTGCTCAACTGTCTGATTAACTGGTCCTAAAAAAGGACCAAAGGAGCTAAATTGCCCTGTGATCTAGCTAAATTGCCCCAGTAAAAAAAAAAAAAAAAACTAAGCTGCTGTAATTCCTGGATGTTTCCTTACTGCATCAACAGGAAGTGACAAGAAACAATGTAATGTGGAACCGTACAGCAGAAGGGATTGCGGCTACCCCACAATAAGTGCAGCGGAATGTAAGAAGAGGAATTGTTGCTTTGACTGCAGCATTCCCGGGGTTAACTGGTGTTTCTTCAAGTCACAAGGTATGGAGCTGCTGTATAGTTACTCGCAAGTCAGTAGTTGTATGATGCTCACACCTGTTAAGCTGGATACACACAGAATGCCCTACACAGGGGGTGAAATGAGCGCCCCCCCCCACCCCCCGTACGCTCAGCACACATCACGCTGTGCTGAGCGGGGGGAGAGATGTGTGCTGAGCAGTTCGCTCAGCACACATCTCTCCCCAAAATCAGGCCGTGAATACGGACCTTAAAACTGGATCCACACTTAGATTATCTGTCCAATTTTTTTTTCTAGTTGAAACAAAATTATGCTAATATGTGGCAGCAAATGACAATTGACCATTTGCTCACAAACACTGGAAAACATCCAAAAATGGTCATTTAGATAAATTGGTTAAATCCATTTCATTTAGCTAATTTATCCAAACTACCTTTATTGTATCTTTGTGGGTGAATGATGTGTGGGTCAGTGTTGAGGGTGGTGGAGGAGATGGGTAATAGGCACAGCAGGGTGTGGACAGTCAAATAGTGTGCTTAGAGGTTCAGAGTCATTGTATGAGACTCTGGCAACAGTGACTTGATGAGTCTGGTGTCCATAGGGTGGGACGCATTAACCTTTTTATGCTATTGAAATAGTTCTCCTCCTGACCGACGCAGTTCCTTGCTCCGAGGTTGGTGTATTGTCCTGTTGCAGCGCCTCTCCACTGTGGTCACAGTGAGCTGTGTGGTGTTGCTGGCGCATGCCAATCT
>NW_026969447.1:0-40345 GCF_028390025.1 Pseudophryne corroboree
AATAGTATATTGACAGTATTGTTTTCTTTTAAAAATCCACTTCATTTTCTTTACCCTATTATTAAAATGGTAATTGACAAAAACAAACTACATTGTCACCAGAAGAGCAATACAAAATGTACAAGTGATATATTAAAATCATCTTTCCAGCTTGAATTTCAATGATGCATTGGGGCAACGATTTTGTGAGAAACATCTTCACCCTTAAATAAAGATTTTCTTAATTCCTTACCTGTGTGCTAATTAGATATCACCTTGTTTTCACATTAAACAGACTTCCACATGAGAAAGCAGCAAGGATGCAGTGGCGTTAATGTTTCCTGGTGTCAACCTGTATTATTTCAGTAGACATTGAAATGAGGATGCATCTTGCTGCCTTTCCAATGAAGCAAGTTTAATTTAGTAATAGGTGAAAAACCATCCCTACAAAGGTGTTAATCAGAGACTTGGCTTTGTGGACACTTTTCAGAGAACAAATTTGTTAGCATAAAAATAAAGCCAGAAAATGAAGAGCTGTTTAATCACGCAATTTGATTTTTTTGCCAGCATATTTCTTTTTCTCTGCAACCCACTGCTAAATTGTGCTTCCTAGATGTTTTTATAAAATCACTGAATCAAATCTAACTCTGATTACATCAGAGAAGGCCAGGTACCCTACACCATAACAGGGGGTATGAAATTTGACTTGTCTACTTAAAGATCACCAAAATCTGATAACAAGGTCAATTAGGTCCCTGGGTGGGATTGAACCTCAACGCAACATCAGCAGGGGGCCCTGGCCTCATCACCATCCCAGGTCTTTCTCATGTATGTATCATGTATGTGTGATATATGTATGTATGATATATGTATGAATCATATATGTTTGTGATATATATATATATATATATATATATATATATATTTATATTCCATAGACAAAAAACCTTACGGTTTCACATGTCCCATTAAGGCTTCTTAGACATGATCGAAATTTCAGAAGCCTGTTGTAACTCTTCCACTCAAACTCCAAAAAGCAATGAAATTCCGATCATTAAGGCTGACGCCTTAATGGACGTGTTCTTTGCGCAATACAGATATGGTATGCCATCACAGCCTGTGGGTAAGTGCAGATTCAGCACTCTCACAGAGTGAGATTGCTGTCACTCACACAATGGTGGAGCTGCTAATTCACAGATTTGTGTGCTCATTGGAATACACACATGCAGTCTATGCAACTGAAGGTCTGAGCAGTTTTGTGGTGCTCCCATCCCACACAGTGCCCACAACCATCCCATTCAGTCAACACAACAAAGCCACCTTGTTACAACATCCTTCTAACTCCATACATCCATCTCACTTAGTATACACATTTAGCTCCCTCAAACATCTTGGTTAATTGCTAAACTATAATACCCCATCTACGGTCTATGCATCTACACTTACTTCCCCTATACACCCCCACGCTGCCCGGTCTTCCCCAATCCCTACTGCTGTGTTCTCCCATCTGTGCTAGTCTGTACTAACTTATCTGTACCATCTGTCTTTCCCCACCTGTGCATTGTCTGTACCACCGTTTCCTTCTCTCTGTGCTGCTCAGTGTTTCCTTCTTCAACGTCACTCCGCCTCCTCCAGTACATGGCACACTGTCTTCTCTCCCATCTGCACCAGTTTTCTACCCATCCATGCCAGTGTTTTCAACCCATCTGCACCATTTCCCCCATCTGCACCGCTCTGTCTCCCTTCCCATACTTGCTGCTTAATCTACCCCCTATCCACACCACTCTTACCCTATTCATGTAGCTGACATCCTGAAGGTAAATTTAGTGGATCCTGCGCTCTTGGCAGGGGGATAACCGCCACAGCCCACCCCCCAGTGGTCCGGAAACGCCTCCGTTGTGCAGACCATGCCCTGCCAATGGCATTCTAACGCTGTTTGCACGCCCCCCTCCTTCCCCGCAACCACCTCTGCCTATCAATCAGGCAGGGTGATAGCATCTCACTGGGCTCCTGGGGTACGCACGCGCAGTGCGGCCATTGCACGTGCGCACCTCACAAACTAATTCAGACTGCAATCGCTGCTGCTGCTGCGGTCTGAATTACCCCCTGTGTTTCTCTGTCCCCCCCATTAGTGCTGCTTAGTGTTCCCTCTATCCACACACTTCTGTTCCCCCATCCACACCGCTCTCCTCCCTCCAATCAACAACACTCTTACCTCATCTGAGCAGCTTTGTCTTCCGCTCAGACCTTCAGTTGCATAGACTGCATGTGTGTATTCCAATGAGCACACAAATCTGTGAATTAGCAGCTCCACCATTGTGTGAGTGACAGCAATCTCACTCTGTGAGAGTGCTGAATCTGCACTTACCCACAGGCTGTGATGGCATACCATATCTGTATTGCGCAAGGAACACGTCCATTAAGGCGTCAGCCTTAATGATTGGAATTTCATTGCTTTTTGGAGTTTGAGTGGAAGAGTTACAACAGGTTTCTGAAATTTCGATCATGTCTAAGAAGCCTTAATGGGACATGTGAAACCGTAAGGTTTTTTGTCTATGGAATTTCATCGCTTTTTTTAAATTTATTTTTTTTATTCAGAAATGTAAAATTTCACTTAAAGAATAAACATTTGATTTTTTAAATGTTTAATGAAAATGTTCGTATAACATCACTGTTCTGTGCAAAATTATTTTATTAACCAAACCAAATTGTTTAAGGTCCGTACACACTTAACGATTTAATGAGCGACGTCGCTCATTTTATCGTTAAGTGTGTATGCAGCCAGCGACAAACGATGCGCGGCCCCACGGGTCGGCAACAATCTTCGCTGTCGGTAGGGCATGCAGGAAGGATGTGGACTGTCGTCCACGACCTTCATGCAGGGCTGGCGGGGGCGTGACGTCACTGAGCGATATGAGCGGTCATATCGCTCAGTGTGTACAGTCGGCCGCCGGCCGGCCCGGGAGGGGAAACATTAGACGATGTAGCTCACAGAGCGACATCGTTTAATGTGTACGGGCCTTTAGACTTTGGTCAAAATATTTTGCTGCCTTTGCAGCTGATGCAGGGAGGGGGGTAGGCGGCAGCAGCCTGTAACTGAGGCTGGAGGTAGGCGTGAAATGCATTGCTTGTACGTGTGAGTGCGTGGTGTCAGGTGCTGCGCGTGTATATGTGTGTGTGTGTCAGGTGCTGCCTGTGTATGTGTGTGTCAGCTCCTGTGTGTATGTGTGTGTCAGGTGCTGCGTGTATATATGAGTGTGTCTGATGGTGCGTGTGTATGCGTCAGCTGCCGCACGTGTGTGTGTGTGTGTCAGGTGTTGCGGGTGTATATGTGTGTGAGTATCAGGTGCTCCGCGTGTGTACAAGTGTATGTCTGGTGCTGTGCATGAATACGTATGTCTGTGTCAGGTGATGCGCGTGTACATGAGTGTGCGTCAGGTGCTGCGCGTGTACATGAGTGTGCATTAGGTGCTGCGCGTGTACATGAGTGTGCGTCAGGTGCTGCGTGTGTACATGAGTGTGCGTCAGGTGCTGCGCGTGTACATGTGTGTGCGTCAGGTGCTGCGCGTGTACATGTGTGTGCCTCAGGTGCTGCACGTGTCTATGTTGGTGTGAGTAAGGCACTGCGTGTGTATGTGTGTGTCTGATGGTGTGCGTGTATATGTATGTGTCAGGTGCTGCGTGTATATGCATGTGTCAGGTGCTGCGTGTATATGCATGTGTCAGGTGCTGCGTGTATATGCATGTGTCAGGTGCTGCGTGTATATGCATGTGTCAGGTGCTGCATGTTTATTTTATTGTGTCTGATGGTACGTGTGTGTGTCAGGTGCCGCACGTGTATGTGTGTGTGTGTCAGGTGTTGCGCGTGTATGTGTGGGTCAGGTGCTGCATGTTTATTTTATTGTGTCTGATGCTACGTGTGTGTGTGTCAGGTGCCGCACGTGTATGTGTGTGTGTCAGGTGTTGCGCGTGTATGTGTGTGTCAGGTGCCGCGCGTGTATGTGTGTGTCAGGTGCCGTTCCCCTTCTTCCCATCCCAGCTCTCTCTGTAGAATACAGCTCTGCACCCAGAGAGAGGGAAAGACTAGGGGGCTGATCACTGCACTGCTCACTTTTTGGTCATGAGTTCGGCCTCCTGTTTCTTCCAGTGCTGTGTTCCTGCAGCCTAGCCCTCCCTGTTGTGCCAGAGAATCAGCCCTTCCTTCCTCTGACAGAGAGAGAGAGCCCGAGGCAGATACACTCTTCCCGTAGCTGGCCTACCCCCAGTACTTCAGCACTGGCCATGCGGCAGTCAACAAAGGAGACCAGCAGGGGGTTCTGGCAGCATCAACTGTGGCCGCAGCTGGATCGGGGAGGCCTGCAGTGTCTGAGGTGGGCAACACTTCCTCCGCCGCTGTCACCTTCCCCTGCCGGAGAGAAAGCCAGAGACATACCCTTCCCGCAGCTGGGATACCCCTAGTACCTCAGCGCTGGACAGGCAGAAGTCTATGGAGGGGACCGGCAGGGGTTTCGGGCCGCCGCAGCAGCAGCGGCCGCAGTCAGATCAGGGAGGCCTGCAGGGTCAGAACTGGGCAGCACTTCCACCAACACTGTCACCTCTGTGCTGGGCATGTACACCAGTCCGTACGGACGGAGGTGTCCACAACAGGCAGCAGTATAATGAGTCAGACAAACTCATTACACGCTGCCCACTGCTGCGCCGCATGCCCTCGATGGAGGAAGCCTAGATGCGGTCCCCAGCGGCAGCGAGGGAGAAGGGTGATCACATCACCCTTCAACCCAGCACCTCACAATCAGCTGGGGATCTGCAGTAGCTTCATCTCTCTCTTCCTCTCCCTCTCTGACAGCACAGCAGCCCCTCTGGGTCCCATGTAGCTCTGCCCCCCTGCTCACAGTTCACTCGGCCTCTCCTGATTAAAAAGAAAATAAGAGCCTGACCTGCTGCTCAGATGCGAGGAGGGGACGGGCGGTAGGTCCTCTGTGAGTACACTACACAGTCAAAATTAACTCTGACTCCTCACAACAGTGTGGACTGCAGGCGACGTCAGATGCCAATTTGGGTGTGCTTGCCGCACTACCTGCCCATCAAGCCCAACGTGGCATTTTGTATTAGGAACCCTATAACAGCATTCCGACATCCCTCCCTATGACGCTGCCATCCATACACTGCCGCTCTCATACATCCGTACACCGCCACTCTCATACATCCGCACACTGCCGCTCTCACACAACTGTACACTGTTGCTCTCATACATCCATACACTGCCGCTCTCATACATCCGTACAACCCCGCTCTCATACATCCGTACAACCCCGCACTCTTACAGCCGCACTCTTACAGCCGCACTCTTACAGCCGCACACTGCCGCACTCTTACAGCCGCACACCGCCGCACGCATACAGCCGCACACCATCGCACTCATACAGCCGCACACCGACGCAGTTATACAGCCGTACATTGCCGCTCTCATACATCCGCACACTGCCGCTCTCATACATCCGCACACTGCCGCTCACATCTATACATACATAGCCTCCATACATCTACACATCCAATCCCCGCGCAAGGGAACACTGAAATCACTATCACTTTTCCCCGGGGTGTGACCACAGCCAGCCACTACTCCGGCCACCTTCTTGTGACACCAAAATGCATCTTACCTATCATCAGGGTGGTGCTGCTGCTGGGGGCAGGTTGCTGCCTCAGTCTCCTAGTTGGTGCTGCGATTGGAGGGGGTACTGCTTCCCTGTGCTGCCACTGTCTCCCGGATCATCGTGCCGCTGGCTGAATTGCAGCTTGACGCTACTGCTGCCGGGAGTAACAGCTTCCTGACTGTTGTTGCTGGTGGCTGCCTACTGCTCATTGCCGCCGGAACACTGACCGGCTCGGCAGTGATGCTGGCGGAGGAGTAGTGGCGGTGGGGTGGTGCCTGCTCCCTTCCCTCGAGCATGCCGCAGTGTAAAAAAATAAATAATAGAGAGCATACCAGGGTGAGAGTCTGTATGGATCACAGTGATTACACGGGGCACAGCATAAGGACACCTTGCTGTGAGGGGCTCTGCCCACACAGATTGCTGCACCCTCTCTGATGTCAGCCGCTGCCCTCTCGTTCTCTGGGCGGCCAGTTCCAGTGTGAGGTAGGAGAGGAAGAGAACACACAGGTGTTAGGCGCCGTGGTCCGCGATGTCCTCGCGGCCCGGCGCCTAGCAACTAGGGACGCCGAGTGTGCTAGCCGCCGGCTCCCTAGCAACGCTAGGACGCCGGGCGCGCTGAGCCGCCTGGACCCTAGCAACGGGGACGCCACGGACGGACTGCGCTCCCCTTGCAGGGTCAATCAAGTAAACTACACACACACACACTTGTCTTCTGGTCATGCAGCAAGGCAGCTGCACGGCATTGTGCTAATCAGGCTCTGAACTTCTGATTGAAGGACTCCCTGCTAAATACCTTCTCAGTGCTTCACACAGACGCCGGTAATAGCTTCCTGCATGCTGCTTTGGTTTGCTGACGTCTGTTCCAGTTCTGCTGTGTCCGGTCATTCCTGTCCTCAGAGTTCCTGAATCTTAGTGTTGTCATCTCTTCCCAAGGAGTCTTCCAGTCCTCATTTACCCGCAACAGTCGCTAGAGGATCTCGTGTGGTTTTCGTGAGTGGCGGCTCTGCCGCGTGCTGCGGCCTAGGCCGCTTTATTTTGTATTCTGTGTTGGTGCATTTGCGGAGGTTTACGCTCCCACACTCCTCTCCGGAACTCGCCGGTGCCGGGTAGAAGAGTGGACAAGTGGGTATTTTGGTTGTCCTTTTCCCTGGCGGTTTTCCGCACATACTCTAGTTTAAAGTTAGTTTTGAGCCCCTGGCTTTGTTGTTTAGTAGAGGGCCCCTTGTTATCACCCTGTCTCGGATTTCTCTTGGTCTCCCATTAAGACCTGAGGGGGCATCGGAGTTGGGCAGACGTAATCCGCCCTTCAAACGCGGCAGCCATGGGCCCAAGCAACCATAGTCTCGCAAGAGATTTCTGACTGCACGGGCGAGACAACGGAGATAGGGCGCCAGGGGCTATTCCCGTTCCCACTCCCTTTCCAAGCATTACGTTCCAGTACTCAGGTCCTTGCTATAAGATATCCCCAGACCAGAGTATTGGAATCATAACAACAGGAGAGCAGCCCTGATATATAACAGAGGTGGAAGTTCTATAGGCAGCAGAGACGGAGACCAGCCAGCCAGTCTCCCAGTGCCCTGATCACTACACGCCGCCAGCACAGCATTACAGGAGGGTCCTATAGTGCTGCCCTGAGCTAACAGGTGTGTGTACCAGTGTGCTGCGCCCTGGTGTCTCTGAGAGGGGTGAGGTCACCGTGCCGCTTTAGTATATGGCTTTTCCTTAGTACTGTAAGTTACAGCCCTGCACTAGTAGTGGCAACTCTGCCCTATGTGAACCTGTGAGGTTATTTTCCTATTTACAGAATAACCGGGGAGAAGGCGGCCATATTGCGGCTCTCAAGAGAAGGCACTCTAGTACACCCCCTGCTGGCGGCCACTGCGCAGGCGCAACAAATTGAAATGCCCGATCTCTATAATGGGGCATATTTCTCTTAATTAAAAAAAACCTGTAACTTTCTGAAAAACCACAACCCCAAAAGGCACTTCACAGGGACATGCTCTATCTAATAAAACAAACCCCAAGTCATATATATATATATATATATATATATATATATATAATAAGATTTTACTCACCGGTAAATCTATTTCTCGTAGTCCGTAGTGGATGCTGGGACTCCATAAGGACCATGGGGAATAGCGGCTCCGCAGGAGACTTGGCACAACTAAAGAGAGCTTTAGGACTACCTGGTGTGCACTGGCTCCTCCCCCTATGACCCTCCTCCAGACCTCAGTTAGGATACTGTGCCCGGAAGAGCTGACACTAAGGAAGGATTTTGAATCCCGGGTAAGACTCATACCAGCCACACCAATCACACCGTACAACTCGTGATATTATACCCAGTTAACAGTATGACAACAACGGAGCCTCTGCACAGATGGCTCTCAACAATAACCCTTTTGTTAACAATAACTATGTACAAGTACTTGGGATGGGCGCCCAGCATCCACTACGGACTACGAGAAATAGATTTACCGGTGAGTAAAATCTTATTTCTCTGACGTCCTAGTGGATGCTGGGAACTCCGTAAGGACCATGGGGAATAGCGGCTCCGCAGGAGACTTGGCACAAAAAGTAAAAGCTTTAGACTAGCTGGTGTGCACTGGCTCCTCCCCCTATGACCCTCCTCCAAGCCACAGTTAGATTTTTGTGCCCGAACGAGAAGGGTGCAAGCTAGGTGGCTCTCCTGAGCTGCTTAGAAGTAAAAGTTTAAATAGGTTTTTTATTTTCAGTGAGTCCTGCTGGCAACAGGCTCACTGCATCGTGGGACTAAGGGGAGAAGAAGCGAACTCACCTGACTGCAGAGTGGATTGGGCTTCTTGGCTACTGGACATTAGCTCCAGAGGGACGATCACAGGTTCAGCCTGGATGGGTCCCGGAGCCGCGCCGCCGGCCCCCTTACAGAGCCAGAAGAGCGAAGAGGTCCGGAGAAAGCGGCGGCAGAAGACGTTCCTGTCTTCAAATAAGGTAGCGCACAGCACTGCAGCTGTGCGCCATTGCTCTCAGCACACTTCACACTCCGGTCACTGAGGGTGCAGGGCGCTGGGGGGGAGCGCCCTGAGACGCAATAAAAACAATATAAAAACCTTATATGGCTAAAAAAAATGCATCACATATAGCTCCTGGGCTATATGGATGCATTTATCCCCTGCCAGTTTCCTGAAAAAAGCGGGAGAAAAGGCCGCCGTGAAGGGGGCGGAGCCTTTCTCCTCAGCACACAAGCGCCATTTTCTTTCACAGCTCCGCTGGAAGGACGGCTCCCTGACTCTCCCCTGCAGTCCTGCACTACAGAAACAGGGTAAAACAGAGAGGGGGGCACTATTGGCAGCTAATATATAAATACAGCAGCTATAACAGGGAGTAACACTTATATAAGGTTATCCCTGTATATATATAGCGCTCTGGTGTGTGCTGGCAAACTCTCCCTCTGTCTCCCCAAAGGGCTAGTGGGGTCCTGTCCTCTATCAGAGCATTCCCTGTGTGTGTGCTGGGTGTCGGTACGATTGTGTCGACATGTATGAGGAGGAAAATTATGTGGAAGCAGAGCAATTGCCTGTGTTAGTGATGTCACCCCCTAGGGGGTCGACACCTGACTGGATGGTAGTAATTAAAGAATTACGTGACAATGTCAGCACTTTGCAAAAAACTGTTGACGACATGAGACAGCCGACAAATCAATTAGTGCCTGTTCAGGCGTCTCAGACACCGTCAGGGGCGCTAAAACGCCCGTTACCTCAGATGGTCGACACAGACCCTGACACGGATACTGAATCCAGTGTCGACGGTGACGAGACAAACGTAATGTCCAGTAGGGCCACACGTTACATGATCACGGAAATGAAGGAGGCATTAAACATTTCTGACACTACAAGTACCACAAAAAAGGGTATTATGTGGGGTGTGAAAAAACTACCAGTGGTTTTTCCTGAGTCAGATGAATTAAATGAGGTGTGTGATAAAGCGTGGGTTTCCCCCGATAAAAAACTGCTGATTTCTAATAAATTATTGGCACTATACCCTTTCCCGCCAGAGGTTAGGGCACGTTGGGAAACACCCCCTAGGGTAGATAAGGCGCTCACACGCTTATCAAAACAAGTGGCATTACCGTCTCCTGATACGGCCGCTCTCAAGGAACCAGCTGATAGAAGGCTGGAAAATATCTTAAAAGGTATATACACACATACCGGTGTTATACTGCGACCAGCGATCGCCTCAGCCTGGATGTGCAGCGCTGGAGTGGCTTGGTCGGATTCCCTGACTGAAAATATTGATACCCTGGATAGGGACAGTATATTATTAACTATAGAGCATTTAAAGGATGCATTACTATATATGCGAGATGCACAGAGGGATATTTGCACCCTGGCATCTAGAGTAAGTGCGATGTCCATTTCTGCCAGAAGAACGTTATGGACGCGACAGTGGTCAGGTGATGCGGATTCCAAACGACATATGGAAGTATTGCCGTATAAAGGGGAGGAGTTATTTGGGGTCGGTCTATCGGACCTGGTGGCCACAGCAACGGCTGGAAAATCCACCTTTTTACCCCAGGTCACCTCTCAGCAGAAAAAGACACCGTCTTTTCAAACCCAGTCCTTTCGTCCCTATAAGGGCAAGAGGGAAAAAGGCCGCTCGTTCCTGCCCCGGGGCAGAAGAAGGGGAAAAAGACTGCACCATGCAGCCTCTTCCCAGGAGCAGAAGCCCTCCCCCGCTTCTGCCAAGTCCTCAGCATGACGCTGGGGCTCTGCAAGCAGACTCGGGCACGGTGGGGGGCCGTCTCAAGAATTTCAGCGCGCAGTGGGCTCACTCGCAAGTGGACCCCTGGATCCTGCAGGTAGTATCACAGGGGTACAAATTGGAATTCGAGACGTCTCCCCCTCGCTGGTTCCTGAAGTCTGCTCTACCAACGTCTCCCTCCGACAGGGAGGCAGTATTGGAAGCTATTCACAAGCTGTATTCCCAGCAGGTGATAATCAAGGTACCCCTCCTACAACAGGGAAAGGGGTATTATTCCACGCTGTTTGTGGTACCGAAGCCGGACGGCTCGGTGAGACCAATTTTAAATCTAAAATCTTTGAACACTTACATAAAAAGGTTCAAATTCAAGATGGAGTCACTCAGAGCAGTGATAGCGAACCTGGAAGAAGGGGACTATATGGTATCTCTAGACATCAAGGATGCTTATCTCCATGTCCCAATCTACCCTTCTCACCAAGGGTACCTCAGGTTTGTGATACAAAACTGTCATTATCAGTTTCAGACGCTGCCGTTTGGATTGTCCACGGCACCACGGGTCTTTACCAAGGTAATGGCCGAAATGATGATTCTTCTTCAAAGAAAAGGCGTATTAATTATCCCTTACTTGGACGATCTCCTGATAAGGGCAAGGTCCAGGGAACAGTTAGAGGTCGGAGTAGCACTATCTCAGGTAGTGCTACGTCAGCACGGGTGGATTCTAAATATCCCAAAATCACAGCTGATTCCAACAACACGTCTACTGTTCCTAGGGATGATTCTGGACACAGTCCAGAAAAAGGTGTTTCTCCCAGAGGAGAAGGCCAGGGAGTTATCCGAGCTAGTCAGGAACCTCCTAAAACCATGACAAGTGTCAGTGCATCAGTGCACGAGAGTCCTGGGAAAAATGGTGGCTTCTTAGGATTGGATGCTGGTAACCACGGATGCCAGCCTGAGAGGCTGGGGAGCAGTCACACAGGGAAGAAATTTCCAGGGCTTGTGGTCAAGCATGGAAACGTCTCTTCACATAAATATCCTAGAGCTAAGGGCCATTTACAATGCCCTAAGTCAAGCAAGGCCTCTGCTTCAGGGTCAACCGGTATTGATCCAGTCGGACAACATCACGGCTGTCGCCCACGTAAACAGACAGGGCGGCACAAGAAGCAGGAGGGCAATGGCAGAAGCTGCAAGGATTCTCCGCTGGGCGGAAAATCATGTGATAGCACTGTCAGCAGTGTTCATTCCGGGAGTGGACAACTGGGAAGCAGACTTCCTCAGCAGACACGACCTCCACCCGGGGGAGTGGGGACTTCATCCAGAAGTCTTCCAAGTGATTGTAAACCGTTGGGAAAAACCAAAGGTGGACATGATGGCGTCCCGTCTCAACAAGAAACTGGACAGATATTGCGCCAGGTCAAGGGACCCTCAGGCAATAGCGGTGGACACTCTGGTAACTCCGTGGGTGTTCCAGTCGGTATATGTGTTCCCTCCTCTTCCTCTCATACCAAAAGTACTGAGAATCATAAGAAGGAGAGGAGTAAGAACGATACTCGTGGCTCCGGAATGGCCAAGAAGAACTTGGTACCCGGAGCTGCAAGAGATGCTCACGGAGGACCCGTGGCCTCTACCTCTAAGGAAGGACCTGCTCCAGCAGGGACCTTGTCTGTTCCAAGACTTACCGCGGCTGCGTTTGACGGCATGGCGGTTGAACGCCGGATCCTGAAGGAAAAAGGCATTCCAGATGAAGTCATCCCTACCCTGATCAAGGCCAGGAAGGATGTAACTGCAAAACATTATCATCGCATTTGGCGAAAATATGTTGCGTGGTGTGAGGCCAAGAAGGCCCCTACGGAGGATTTTCAACTGGGTCGTTTCCTACATTTCCTGCAAGCAGGATTGTCTATGGGCCTAAAATTAGGATCCATTAAGGTTCAAATTTCGTCCCTGTCGATCTTCTTCCAGAAAGAACTGGCTTCAGTGCCTGAAGTTCAGACGTTTGTCAAAGGGGTACTGCATATACAGCCTCCTTTTGTGCCTCCAGTGGCACCTTGGGATCTCAATGTAGTTTTAGGGTTCCTAAAATCACATTGGTTTGAACCACTTGCCACAGTGGATTTGAAATATCTCACATGGAAAGTGGTAATGCTGTTGGCCCTGGCTTCAGCCAGGCGCGCATCAGAATTGGCGGCTTTATCCTATAAAAGCCCTTACCTGATATTTCATTCGGATAGGGCGGAATTGAGGACTCGTCCTCAATTTCTCCCTAAGGTGGTTTCAGCGTTTCACATGAATCAACCTATTGTGGTACCTGTGGCTACTAGGGACTTGGAGGACTCCAAGTTGCTGGACGTAGTCAGGGCCCTGAAAATATATGTTTCCAGGACGGCTGGAGTCAGAAAATCTGACTCGCTGTTTATACTGTATGCACCCAACAAACTGGGTGCTCCTGCTTCTAAGCAGACGATTGCTCGTTGGATTTGTAGTACAATTCAACTTGCACATTCTGTGGTAGGCCTGCCACAGCCAAAATCTGTAAAAGCCCATTCCACAAGGAAGGTGGGCTCATCTTGGGCGGCTGCCTGAGGGGTCTCGGCTTTACAACTTTGCCGAGCAGCTACTTGGTCAGGGGCAAACACGTTTGCTAAATTCTACAAATTTGATACCCTGGCTGAGGAGGACCTGGAGTTCTCTCATTCGGTGCTGCAGAGTCATCCGCACTCTCCCGCCCGTTTGGGAGCTTTGGTATAATCCCCATGGTCCTTACGGAGTTCCCAGCATCCACTAGGACGTCAGAGAAAATAAGAATTTACTTACCGATAATTCTATTTCTCATAGTCCGTAGTGGATGCTGGGCGCCCATCCCAAGTGCGGATTGTCTGCAATACTTGTATATAGTTATTGTTACAAACAAATCGGGTTGTTTATTGTTGGAAGCCATCTTTTCAGAGGCTCCTACGGTTATCATACTGTTAACTGGGTTCAGATCACGAGTTGTACGGTGTGATTGGTGTGGCTGGTATGAGTCTTACCCGGGATTCAAGATCCTTCCTTATTATGTACGCTCGTCCGGGCACAGTATCTTAACTGAGGCTTGGAGGAGGGTCATAGGGGGAGGAGCCAGTGCACACCAGCTAGTCTAAAGCTTTTACTTTTTGTGCCCAGTCTCCTGCGGAGCCGCTATTCCCCATGGTCCTTACGGAGTTCCCAGCATCCACTACGGACTATGAGAAATAGAATTATCGGTAAGTAAATTCTTATTTTTCTCTGACGTCCTAAGTGGATGCTGGGACTCCGTAAGGACCATGGGGATTATATCAAAGCTCCCAAACGGGAGGGAGAGTGCGGATGACTCTGCAGCACCGAATGAGCGAACTCCAGGTCCTCCTCAGCCAGGGTGTCAAACTTGTAAAATCTTGCAAATGTGTTTGACCCCGACCAAGTAGCAGCTCGGCAAAGTTGTAAAGCAGAGACCCCTCGGGCAGCCGCCCAAGAAGAGCCCACCTTCCTCGTGGAATGGGCTTTTACTGATCTAGAATGCGGCAGTCCCGCCGCAGAATGACAGTCCTGTACCACAAATCTGAGGTACTCCTGGTGAGGAGAGTAAATGGGGACATGCAGGTAAGCATCCTTGATGTCCAGTGATACCATGTAATCCCCTTCCTCCAGGCTTGAGATAACCGCCCTGAGCGATTCCATCTTGAACTTGAACCGTTTTATATACGTGTTCAAAGATTTAAAATTTAAAATGGGTCTCACCGAACCGTCCGGTTTCGGTACCACAAACATTGTGGAATAGTAACCCCTTCCTTGTTGAAGGAGGGGTACCTTGACTATCACCTGCTGCAAATACAGCTTGTGAATTTGCCTCTATCACAGCCTCCCTGTCCAAGGGAGATGTTGGCAAGGCAGATTTTAGGAAACGGCGAGGGGACGACGTCTCGAATTCCAGCTTGAATCCCTGAGACACTACTTGTAGAATCCAGGGATCCACCTGTGAGCAAGCTCACTGATTGCTGAAGCACTTGAGACGGGCCCCCACCGCACCTGGCTCCACCAGTGGAGCCCCAGCGTCATGCTGTGGACTTAGCGGAAGCGGGGGAGGACTTTTGTTCCTGGGAACTGGCTGTATATATATATATATATGCACACACGCTCATGTATATACATGTATACACAAATACACGTATGTACATGTTTATGTATGTATAATACACTGAGTACATTATATTTATGAATTAATTGCTTCCCGATTCTGCAGCAGCATCATCAGCACCATCAGTGTTACTCACAGTCACTTCACACTGACTGCTGCACAACACATCACTTAATTTCCGGGCCGCCCGCCACCTGGTGAAGAGACATGGGAGATGAAGGACCAGCAGTGCCACGTTGAGCGGAAGTATTGTGAATTAGTTACCCACACACTCCTTGTGACACCTGCTCCCCGTCTGCCCTCCCACCCGCCGCCTGCCATCCGGAACCCGCACTGACAAGTAAGTCTCAGCAGAATGTGTCTGCCGGCGGCTCCCAGTCCCCCCTAGAGGAACACTGCCAGTGGTGTGGCAGCCGCGGCACACTAGGACTGAGAGACCGCAGCGGGAGGAAAGCACGGGTGGGCGGGAGGAGAGCATAGGCGGACATCACCACGTCACATTGCAAGGTGACACCAGTCCCCCCAGTGAGGCCGCCGACGAATGCACTCAGCATAGTATTAGCAGCAGGCAGAGGGGGGGGCGGGCGCAGCGGTGGTGGGAGGTACGGAAATGAGCTACAGGCTAGGCTCCACCGATCACACACTCAGCGATCACTGTGCCACAGCAAGCGTGGCGTGCAGCGGTGCTGGACATTAGGGAGTGCCTGTGCGCACCAGGCACCCCCTGTACGCACGCCTATGCGCTACCACCCCCCATATGCCACACTACATCACTATGCTATAGCCCTCCCATATGCTGCACTTCATAGTTACACTATACCCCCCATACAACATACTACATCACCACACTACACTACTCACAATAAAATTAAAACATCCCAGTTCCTCATTCTTAATGAGCTCACGTGAGTTCTCTCCCCAACGGAGCTCCAGACCAAGTAACAATGAAGACACCAGCAGCGTGTAGGGGGCAGGCCTGGTCCACTTGTCAGGAGAGAGCAGTCACTGGAGGGTAAGAAGGGGGCGGGGCTTAGTCCTACAGACGGGAGAGAGCACAGACAGGAGAGAGCAAGGTACAGGGGTAGAAGGGGACGGCTGATGTGAAGAAGGGGGCGGGGCCTATTCTTGCATCCTTTCAAAATTCGACTTTTTAAAATTCGACATTTGACAAATTCGACTTTTCTGCAATGGTACAAATGCGGCAATTCAACAAAAGTATATTCAATTGAAGTTTGTAAATTCGACAACAGTGCTTTTAAACAGTAAATTCGTCATTTTCAATCCGCCACACTTTGCAGGCGGAATCTAATAAAAAATAATATTTTTTTGGGGTAATAGCATATCTATTTATATTAGAAGGGATTAGGTACTTGGTTTGTCTTTTTTGGAGGCACAAGTATTATTTATATATTTTTTAAAAGATTATTATTATTTTATTTATTTTTTTAAATGGAATGTGAAAAACCCGGAAAAGAAAAATTGCGTGGGGTCCCCCCTCCAAAGCATAACCAGCCTCGGGCTCTTCGAGCCGGTCCTGGTTCTAAAAATCCGGGGGAAAAACGGACAGGGGATCCCCCGTATTTTTAAAACCAGCTCCGGGCTCTGCGCCTGGTGCTGGTGCAAAAAATACGGGGGACAAAAAGAGTAGGGTCCCCCATTATTTTTACACCAGCATCGGGCTCCACTAGCTGGACAGATAATGCCACAGCCGGGGGTCACTTTTATACAGTGCCCTGCGGCCGTGGCATTAAATATCCAACTAGTCACCCCTGGCCGGGGTACCCTGGGGGAGTGGGGACCCCTTCAATCAAGGGGTCCCCCCCCAGCCACCCAAGGGCCAGGGGTGAAGCCCGAGGCTGTCCCCCCCATCCAAGGGCTGCGGATGGGAGGCTGATAGCCTTGAGAAAATTGAAAGAATATTGTTTTTTCCAGTAGTACTACAAGTCCCAGCAAGCCTCCCCCGCAATCTGGTACTTTGAGAACCACAAGTACCAGCATGCGGGAGAAAAACGGGCCCGCTGGTACCTGTAGTTCTACTGGGGAAAAAATACCCAAATAAAAACAGGACACAGACACCGTGAAAGTATAACTTTATTTCACACCTGCCGACACACACATACTTACCTATGTTGACACGAAGCAGTCGGTCCTCTTCTCCAAGTAGAATCCACGGGTACCTGAAAATAAAAGATAATTATACTCACCTGATCCAGGTTCCAGATTAACTCCACGTACTTGGCAAAACAACAAACCGAACACCCGGACCAGACGGACTGAAAGGGGTCCCATGTTTACACATGGGACCCCTTTCCACGAATGCAGACATCAGATTCTCGCGGGAATCCGACAGCGGGATGATGACGTTCGGGCGCGCTCGGGTTAGCCGAGCAAGGCGGGAAGGTTCGAACCTGCCTCGGACCCATGTAAAATGGGTGAAGTTCGGGGGGTCCGGATTCCGACGAACCGAACCCACTCATCACTAGTATGTACGTGTGTGTCAGGTGCCGTGCGCGTACGTACGTACGTACGTACGTACGTACGTACGTACGTACGTACGTACGTGTGTGTCAGGTGTCGTGCGTGTACGTGTGTGTGTGTGTGTGTGTGTGTCAGGTGGCGCGTACCTACATGTGTGTATGTCAGGTGCTGTGCATGTGTGTACGTACACGCGTGTATGTGTCAGGTGCCGCGCGTGTACGTGTGTGTGTGTGTGTGTGTGCCAGTGTGCCAGGAGCCACGCGTGTACATGCGTGAGGGTGTCAGGAGCCGCGCGTATACGTACGTGTGTGTGTCAGGAGCCGAGCGCGTACGTACATGTGTGTGTGTCAGGAGCAACGCGCGTGTGTGTCAGGAGCCACACGTGTGCATACGTGTGTGTGTCAGGTGCCACACATGTACGTACGTGTGTGTGTGTGTGTCAGGTGCCGCGCGTGTACGTGTGTGTGTCAAGTGCCGCGTGTGTACGTACGTATGTGTGTGCCTGGAGCCGCGCGTGTACATACATGTGTGTGTGTGTGTCTCAGGTGCTGTACGTGTATGTGTGTGTCTCAGGTGCTGCACGTGTATATGTGTGTATTTCAGGTGCTGCATTTGTATGCGTCAGCTGCCACGTGGGTGTCAGGTGTTGAGCGTGTATGTGTTTGTGTCAGCTGTCGCATCTGTATGTGTGTGACTGTCAGGTGCTGCGCGTGTATGTGTGTGTCAGGTGCTGTTCATGTATGTGGGAGTGGCAGGTGCTGCATGTGTATATATGTGTGAGTGGCAGGTGCTGCGTGTGTATACGAGTGTGTGTGAGGTGCTGCGAGTGTATGTGTGTGTTAGGTGCTCTGAGTGTATATGATTGTGTGTCAGGTGCTGTGTGTGTGCGCGTTAAATGCCACATGTATATATGTGTGTCAGGTGCTGCGTGTGTGTGTGTGTGTCAGGTGCTGCATGTTTGTATGTGTCAGGTGCTGCATGTCTGTATGTGTGTGTGTGTCAGGCGCTGCATGTCTGTGTGTGTGTATGTGTGTGTGTCAGGTGCTGCATGTCTGTATATGTGTGTGGGTGTGTCAGGTGATGCATGTCTGTGTGTGTGGGTGTGTCAGGTGATGCATGTGTGTGTGTGTGGGTGTGTCAGGTGCTGCATGTCTGTGTGTGTGTGTGGGTGTGTGTGTCTGTCAGGTGCTGCATGTGTGTGTCAGGTGCTGCATGTCTGCGTGTGTGTGTGTCAGGCGCTGTATGTCTGCGTGTGTGTGTCAGGCGCTGCATATCTGTGTCAGATGCTGTGTGTGTGTGTGTGTGTGTGTGTGCGTGTCTGTCAGGTGCTGCGTGTCTGCGTGTGTCAGGTGCTGCGTGTCTGCGTGTGTGTCAGGCGCTGCGTGTCTGCGTGTGTGTCAGGCGCTGCGTGTCTGCGTGTGTGTCAGGCGCTGCGTGTCTGCGTGTGTGTCAGGCGCTGCGTGTCTGCGTGTGTGTCAGGCGCTGCGTGTCTGCGTGTGTGTCAGGCGCTGCGTGTCTGCGTGTGTGTCAGGCGCTGCGTGTCTGCGTGTGTGTCAGGCGCTGCGTGTCTGCGTGTGTGTCAGGCGCTGCGTGTCTGCGTGTGTGTCAGGCGCTGCGTGTGTGTCAGGCGCTGCGTGTGTGTCAGGCGCTGCGTGTGTGTCAGGCGCTGCGTGTGTGTCAGGCGCTGCGTGTGTGTCAGGCGCTGCGTGTCTGCGTGTGTGTCAGGCGCTGCGTGTCTGTCAGGCGCTGCGTGTCTGTCAGGCGCTGCGTGTCTGTCAGGCGCTGCGTGTCTGTCAGGCGCTGCGTGTCTGCGTGTGTGTCAGGCGCTGCGTGTGTGTCAGGCTCTGCGTGTGTGTCAGGCGCTGCGTGTGTGTCAGGCGCTGCGTGTCTGCGTGTGTGTCAGGCGCTGCGTGTCTGCGTGTGTGTCAGGCGCTGCGTGTCTGCGTGTGTGTCAGGCGCTGCGTGTCTGCGTGTTTGTGTGTCAGGTGCTGCGTGTGTGTGTCAGGTGCTGTGTGTGTGTGTGTCAGATGCTGCGTGTCTGCGTGTGTCTCAGGTGCTGCGTGTGAGTATGTCAGGTGCTGCGTGTGTCAGGAGCATGTGAGTGTCAGGTGCGTGTGTGTGTCAGGCGCTGCGTGTGTCAGGCGCTGCGTGTGTCAGGCGCTGCGTGTGTCAGGCGCGTGTGTGTCAGGCGCTGCCTGTGCGTCAGGCGCTGCGTGTCTGTGTGTGTCAGGCGCTGCGTGTCTGTGTGTGTCAGGCGCTGCGTGTCTGTGTGTGTCAGGCGCTGCGTGTGTGTCAGGCGCTGCCTGTGCGTGTGTGCCAGGCGCTGCCTGTGCGTGTGTGTCAGGCGCCGCGTGTCTGTCAGGCACCGTGTGTCTGTCAGGCGCCGCGTGTGCGTCAGGCGCCGCGTGTGCGTCAGGCGCCGCGTGTGCGTCAGGCGCCGCGTGTCTATGTGCGTCAGGCGCCGCGTGTGAGTGTGTGCGTGTGTGTCAGGTCCGTGTGAGTGTCAGGTGCTGCGTCTGTGTGTGCGTGTGTCAGGTGCTGCGTGTGAGTGTGTGCGCGTGTGTCAGGTCCGTGTGAGTGTCAGGTGCTGTGTGTGTGTGTGTCAGGTGCTGTGTGTGTGCGTGTGTGTCAGGTGCTGTGTGTGTGTGTGTGTGTGTGTCAGGTGCTGTGTGCGTGTGCGTCAGGCGCTGCATATGCGCATGCGTGTCAGGCGTTGCATGTCTGTGTGTGTCAGGCGCTGCGTGTCTGGGGGGGTGGCCGGACACACAGCAGAGAGGGGGGGGGTGGCTGGACACACAGCAGAGAGGGGAGGGTGACCGGACACACGGCAGGGAGGGGAGGGGGTAGGGGGTGGCCGAACACAGCAGGAAGAGGGGGGAGTTGCCGAACACACAGCAGGGGAGGGGAGGGGATGGTGGCCAGACAAACAGCAGGGGAGGGGAGGGGGGGGGGGAGGGTAGGCCGGACACACAGCAGGTGAGGGGGGGGGTGTCTGGACACACAGCAGGGAGGGGGGGTAGGCAGGACACACAGCAGGGGAGGGGAGGGTGGCCGGACAAAAAGCAGGGAGGCGGCGGGGGGGTAGGCCGGACACACAGCAGGGGAGGGGGGGTGGCTGGACACACAGCAGGTGAGGGGGGGGCTGGACACACAGCAGGTGAGGGGGGGGGGCTGGACACACAGCAGGTGAGGGGGGGGGCTGGACACACAGCAGGTGAGGGGGGGGCTGGACACACAGCAGGTGAGGGGGGGGGCTGGACACACAGCAGGTGAGGGGGGGGGGGCTGGACACACAGCAGGTGAGGGGGGGGGCTGGACACACAGCAGGAGGGGGGGGGCTGGACACACAGCAGGTGAGGGGGGGGGGCTGGACACAGCAGGTGAGGGGGGGGGGGGCTGGACACACAGCAGGTGAGGGGGGGGGGCTGGACACGCAGCAGGTGAGGGGGGGCTGGACACGCAGCAGGGGAGGGGGGGGGGCTGGACACGCAGCAGGGGAGGGGGGGGGGGTAGGCCGGACACACAGCAGGGGAGGGGAGGGTGGCCGGACACACAGCAGGGGAGGGGAGGGTGGCCGGACTCACAGCAGGGGAGGGGAGGGTGGCCGGACACACAGCAGGGGAGGGGAGGGTGGCCGGACACACAGCAGGGAAGGGGAGGGTGGCCGGACACACAGCAGGGAAGGGGAGGGTGGCCGGACAAACAGCAGGGAGGGGGGGGGGTAGGCCGGACACACAGCAGGGGAGGAGGGGGGGGGGCTGGACACACAGCAGGTGAGGGGGGGGGCTGGACACACAGCAGGTGAGGGGGGGTAGGCCGGACACACAGCAGGGAGGGGGGGGGGTAGGCCGCCGGACACACAGCAGGGGAGGGGAGGGTGGCCGGACAAACAGCAGGGAGGGGGGGGTAGGCCGGACACACAGCAGGTGAGGGGGGGGGTGGCTGGACACACAGCAGGTGAGGGGGGGGGGTCTGGACACACAGCAGGGAGGGGGGGGGGGGTAGGCCGGACAAACAGCAGGGAGGGGGGGGGTAGGCCGGACACACAGCAGGGAGGGGGGGGGGGCTGGACACACAGCAGGGGGGGGGGGTAGGCCAGACACACAGCAGGTGAGGGGGGGGGTGGCTGGACACACAGCAGGGAGGGGGGGGGTAGGCTGGACACACAGCAGGTGAGGGGGGGGGGCTGGACACACAGCAGGTGAGGAGGGGGGCTGGACACACAGCAGGTGAGGGGGGGGGGGGTAGGCCGGACACACAGCAGGTGAGGGGGGGGGTGGCTGGACACACAGCAGGGAGGGAAGGGGGTAGCCTTATTATAATAACCGTGTGGGGGAGGAGTCTGCGGCGGTGGGTGAATGAGATGTGGGGGCAGGCTGCTAAGGGTGCAGGGGAGGAGGGGAAGGGAGCCGGATGGATCTGAATGTGAGCCGCACGTAAGGGACCATACTGATCCTCCCCACCTCAGCCCGCTGGTGCTGCTGCTGCTGCTGCCTGACTTCTTCCGTGCAGCACAGCTGTCTTCTCCGGCTGCCGCTGCCGCTCCCGCACCCGCTTCAGGTGTGGGGGTAAAACACCGCTCATTAGGCAAGCGCTGTCAGTCAGGAGTCAGCGCTGCACCGGATGTCTCTTCTGGATGTCCTCTGACTTTCTCCTGCGGCGCAACTCCAGCTATTCCTCCCGCTGCGGCTCCCACTTCGGGTAAGGGGACCATATTGCTCAGTAGTGAGCACTTTCGGTAAGCCTGCGGCTGCTATGCCGCTACCCCTCTCCTCCACAGTCCTAATGGGTCGCTGCAGTCTGTAAGGGACCGCAGGTGCACACACCCAGGAACCGCTGGCTCTCCTCCCGCCGCCAGCAGCTACTTTTATAAGGGGGAGAGGTCGACCTACCGGCATCCCTAAGCACCGGCACTCTAATCTAAAATAACTTAGACACGTAGGCAAAGCTTTGGGTAAAATCACTGGCCACAGTTTATTAATATACCACCTTACAAGGTTGCAGGGCATGGACAGAAAGTGGTGGGCAAGGTGGAATGTGTTACCCACTCATTCCATTTTTCCTGGGGCGTGCCCTGCCTTCCTGCGTGAAGAGTCGTCCTGCCCGTGCCGAAACTGCCGCGCTGGGACCTCGCAGGACTTTGCGAGGTCGTGGTGTACTGCCAGCCGTGGTCTGATAAAGCTTGTATGCTGTCGATGGGGCTATGCCGGTCAGAGCGCAGCCCGTGCTGTAATGTGCTTGGGCTTCCCGGCCGCTGGATTCCGCGGGGAGCCAGATCCCGGCCCACCCGCCAGTCTTCTCCTCGCAATGCTGTCCGCTGTGGTGTCCCTGTATCGCTGTGCGGTTCCATGGTCGCCTCTTCCTTGCGATGATGTATAGGTATCACTGTGCGGTTCTGCGTTCCTTCTTCTCTTGGCGGTGGCGTCCCTGCTGCGCTGTAATGCTCGTCACCTGTGCCCACATGTGCCCCCCAGGCCTGCCTCTGCCTCTGGTGCTGGCCTGCTGCAGAGATGGAAGTGGATAGGTGGATGCTGACGTCCCGGCTCTGGGGTGCCTAGGGAATCTTGGCCTAGCTGCTGAGTGGGATATCCGTCGCTGTCCCCGTTCCCGTTCGATCAGCCTGCTGCAGTCTTGACCGATGCCGTCTGTACTGAGAGAAGGGCCTGCATGGTTACGCTGCTCCCGACACACCTGGCTCCTCTATCCCGGCTTCTGGACCATCTGATTCTGTGGCCGCGGGCATACCTTCATATATGGCCGCTAAATCGACCACACCGTGCTGACTTCCTCCCCCACCTCCTCCTGGACACTCTGTGGGATAATTTGCTTGCTGCTGGATCTCCCTGGCTCTTTGCTCCCATGAGACTGGGCTACTGTCGCTGGGAGGGAATGCTGCATCTTTCTGCTGGCTCTCCATGCTTGCATGCTCCTGCTGCGGTTATTTTCAGCACTGCACTCTCCAGGACAAAGGCTGCCTACCCCCCTGCTCTTTCCTTTTATGCTCCCCCCCCAGCTGCTCCGCCCCCGCTGCCTTTACTGGCTGGTCTGCTGGTTGTTGTGTGTAGGGAGGGATGGGAATACCTCCCCCCCCCCCCTTTCGCCATGCTGCCGGCCCGCGGGCCGCCTGGCGACCCTCCCCCTTAAGGCGCTCCGGCGCCATCTTTGCGGCACCTATGCTCTTCTAAGGGGGAGAGGTCGACCTACCGGCATCCCTAAGCACCGGCACTCTAATCTAAAATAACTTAGACACGTAGGCAAAGCTTTGGGTAAAATCACTGGCCACAGTTTATTAATATACCACCTTACTAGGTTGCAGGGCATGGACAGAAAGTGGTGGGCAAGGTGGAATGTGTTACCCACTCATTCCATTTTTCCTGGGGCGTGCCCTGCCTACCCAGTAGGCACCGCGGCAACGCCCCCCTTGGGAACCAGCCCCTGTGGTGCATATCACGCTCGCCTGGCGTGCAGCCCACGGGCCCAACCGTCCACGGCTGGAGCCGGGCGTGCGTCCATTCACCGAGGGTGAATCTGCATACCTCAGCTGGCTCCCCCCTTCACCATGCCTTGCGCACCACTTTTTCCCGCCACACAAAGTTCTCAGACATGCCTGAGCACCGGAGCCCCCACCCTGCAACCCGCCCTACCCCTCTGCCTTCTTGCACTTCCTGCCTCGGGTTATTTTACTTGTCAGTGCCAGTATCTGACAAATGCCTCCTGACCCCCCTGTACCTGCCCTATGTTTTATTTCTGATGTCTTTGTGCGGTACGCCCCTTTGCATTCCTGGCAGCGCTGCACCTCATTTTACGGCTGCACCCCCTATTTTTTTCGGGGCTCCCTCTCAGCCCGCTCCTCTCCAGGCTCCCTGCCAAGGCAACCTGGAGTCATGGTGCACCGTAAACCATTTTGCAGCATGCCCTTACTCTTTTCCCACGATCCTGGTCCCCCCTTATAACCGATTAGGTCCAGGGACTCTCCTAAGGTCGCCTCCCGTAGGTATAGCAATAACCTCCTTTTTCTGCCTGTACCGCTACCGCTAAAGCCCCTTGCAATCATGCCACAGGACCTTTGGTGCGGACCTGTCGCCTGCTATGTAAATATTGCACTCCGCCCGAATGCTGTAATCCTCTACCTAGCATCCCTTTCTAGCTGCTGATATTGCAGCCTCAGTCCCAAGCGATCGAGCACCATATTATGACCTGACAATTGTCCCTGGGCAGCTGGATGTGTCCAGCTACCAACATGGCTGCTGCAGTCACGTGTTGCTCGACTGTACTCTGCTGTTTTTTGGGAGGGGAGGGGTCAGGGCTTACCCTCCCCGTAGATTGGAACTGGTGCCTTTTCCAGAGTCGCATACTTTTTCCGTATCCTACTGTCCTCTTGAATGGACTTTGTCCTGATCGTGATACTGTGGCACCAACGCTAGCCTTCTAAGCAGTTTGCCTACCGGCGGGGTGATGCACGCTGCTTGTTTACCACCTGCACTCCCCTCACACTCCTGTAGCATAATTGGATATTCCTGTTGGCCATCCTGTGGGCCCATATTCCCATGGCCTCTGCTACTGAGAACACATCTACTATCGCCACATCCTTGGTTAGCTCATTGATTGGCATAATGTAGAAATTATACATTCAAAAAAGGGGTGGGTGGGATTCCCATTACTTGGCACCGCCGCGCTCTCTCCTGCGGGAGTCCAGTTTCCTTACCCGGGATGGGGGGGGGGGGGGGGAAGGGGACACACTCCGACTGCCCTGGTTCCCAACCTGCCAGTTCAAGTATTTGATTCACACTGAACTTGATGCTGCTGCGCAGGCGCCCTGCCGCCAGCCCCCTCCTCGCTTGCTGGCACTTGGCTCCCTTGTTCCTCTGTCTAGCTTCGCCATACAAGCTGGCCAGCCTGTGGCCCCTTATGCCGCCAGCCCGCCTGTTGACGGCCACCATCATGCCGCCTTCTCCCGGCCAGCTTCTTGGCCAGATAAACTGCTTTGGCCCCTGCTGGACACTCCCTGATTCCTGCATCTCTGCCAGCTGCCTGTGCTTCAAATGTCACCAAACTGCCAAACCTGACCAGGTGCCCTGGCTGTTTCTGAATGTGCCTTGCACTGTTCCTGACTAAGAAACCGCAGTGATAAATTTCATGCTGTCGCAGCTTATCTCCCTGCCCCCGCCCGGGCCTAACTCACGAGAAATAGCTAGAAGAGGCAAACGGTTCTATCCTCCTAACATCTGATGCTAACATCAATGGTTGCCCCCCATTGGATCCTGCTGCATTTCCATTGACTTCTGCTAACAAAACCAGTAGCACGCTAAATGCGAACCTCAATGGTTACGAACCCTCGGGAACCAGCTGCCTCTATGCATCTCCGCTGCCGGCAGACCATGGCCCAACGCTTCAAAGCAGTTAGTTAGGAAAAACCTTCCTAGCCTCCTATTGTATGCCAACATCGATGCTTTGAACCCTTGGATGCTAAAACTGTCTTGGGCCCTCAGTTTTTCTGGTGCGATAGGCACGCTGAATACCTCCAGCATGACCTGTAGTTCGCGCAGCAATTGGCTGAGCTGCAGCTTGTGGCCCTGCCCCCAGGAAATCCTCTAGGTGGTGTGCTATGGCTCTTGACCCTGTGCGCACCTGCCGGCACCACTGCAGGGATGAGTTAAATGCTCCGCAGACAGCACCCGAAATGGCACAGCCCATTGGCAATACATTTTCCCCTGAAAAATTTCACCACCGCAGCTTTGTCCCATGAGACTGAAGCTCTCCTGATGCAGGGGAAGCAGCATAAAGGCTGACTCTGCCCTTAGGGCTCCCAATGCCAGGATCCATAACGTGATCGGATCCTGAAATATGATATTGTGTATATACTGTCTGACATGTAGTATCATGTTATTCCCTATATTGTAAATTACATTTCTTAAACTGCCTGCCAGGCTGTAATTAACATAGAGGACAGTTGTAATTCCCCTTTGCTGGATTGTAAAAGAACAGGATGTTTATTTTTCACCACAGGGGGGGAGCTGTAATGTGGGACAGCTCAAAAAGCCTGATACATGGCTTCCAGACTCTGCCTCTTCCCAGGGGTTATCATCACACCTCACAATAGGAGTATCTGATAAGGCTGCTTCCTGAATGACAGCCATAAAATTGCTGTAGGACAGACAAGATACCCAATCTCTGAGCTTCAAACACAAATACTTTTGAGTGTGTATAACCGGACAAGCAGGCTCCACACACAGTGTCTTCAATTTCATCCTCCAGTAAGGGGGGGGGGGTTCCTTTTGAGTGGCTAACAGGGCATAAGACTGACCTGCTCACCCTGCCTTGTGCTCGGACCATCCTAATAGCCACCTCAACTTGCTGGTACTGCCCTGGGCATAGTTCCTTGCCTAACGCGTCGGTCACCAAAGCCCCTTTGCGGTAGGACAGGTGCTGGTGGTGCGATTTTCTCACGTACAAACCCCAGCTGTCTCCTTACGGGCCTTATGTCCCTGGAGCTACCGTTGGGCGTGCCTCTCTGGTTATAGGTCCCTAAAACCATCCTTGAAGCCCCCCCGCAGAGAATTGACCTCATCATATTTTCACCACACCTTTCCCCTGTGTTCCTTGTACACAGGATACATGAAATTGTTGTATTTTTACATGCTCATGGCTGCCTCTGGGTAAAAACAGTGTCCCTCAGAGGAAAACCAGCCAAACACTGGTAGAACATACAAACTCCACACAGATATAGCTCTGGTCAGGGATTGAACTCACAACTCCCGTGCTGAAAGGAAGCAATGGTACTCTTTATGCCGCTCAGCCAATGCTCATTTGTTTATAGTTGTACTGACTGTGTTCCACCCTTTTGTTTGGCCTTCTCCTTTCCCTCAAACCAGCCTCTATTAATGAACCTATATCTTTGAAAACCCTTTTCCTATCCCTTTTCTGGTTAGTATAGGCAAATGGCCTGCTACTGACCCGGAAGCGCCTCCCACAGGGTGCACGCTTGCACAAAGCCTGCGCCTCGTCCTCATTTGACTCCGCAGGGCCCTGCTCTAGTTCTAAGCCCAGCTGCACCTTCTAGCTATTACAATGCCCCCCCGCAAATTTAACCACAATATTGCTAACATTCTGTACATTCTGCACATTTCCTGGCTTAACAATTACATTATGCAAATTTACTATCATTGTTGATGTTCTCACCATTCCTGCGCGTCATCTCCTCCTCGATTTAGCCGCCCTTATCCTAAATGGATAGGTTCCCTGCGCCATTTATTAGCCACACATGATTTCGCCATCATGACCCCAACCACAAACTTCTCCAGACAAACATTGATAAACATTGACATAATTTACATTGCTGTTATTAATAGCTTTCTCACCACTCCTGCGTGAAGAGTCGTCCTGCCCGTGCCGAAACTGCCGCGCTGGGACCTCGCAGGACTTTGCGAGGTCGTGGTGTACTGCCAGCCGTGGTCTGATAAAGCTTGTATGCTGTCGATGGGGCTATGCCGGTCAGAGCGCAGCCCGTGCTGTAATGTGCTTGGGCTTCCCGGCCGCTGGATTCCGCGGGGAGCCAGATCCCGGCCCACCCGCCAGTCTTCTCCTCGCAATGCTGTCCGCTGTGGTGTCCCTGTATCGCTGTGCGGTTCCATGGTCGCCTCTTCCTTGCGATGATGTATAGGTATCACTGTGCGGTTCTGCGTTCCTTCTTCTCTTGGCGGTGGCGTCCCTGCTGCGCTGTAATGCTCGTCACCTGTGCCCACATGTGCCCCCCAGGCCTGCCTCTGCCTCTGGTGCTGGCCTGCTGCAGAGATGGAAGTGGATAGGTGGATGCTGACGTCCCGGCTCTGGGGTGCCTAGGGAATCTTGGCCTAGCTGCTGAGTGGGATATCCGTCGCTGTCCCCGTTCCCGTTCGATCAGCCTGCTGCAGTCTTGACCGATGCCGTCTGTACTGAGAGAAGGGCCTGCATGGTTACGCTGCTCCCGACACACCTGGCTCCTCTATCCCGGCTTCTGGACCATCTGATTCTGTGGCCGCGGGCATACCTTCATATATGGCCGCTAAATCGACCACACCGTGCTGACTTCCTCCCCCACCTCCTCCTGGACACTCTGTGGGATAATTTGCTTGCTGCTGGATCTCCCTGGCTCTTTGCTCCCATGAGACTGGGCTACTGTCGCTGGGAGGGAATGCTGCATCTTTCTGCTGGCTCTCCATGCTTGCATGCTCCTGCTGCGGTTATTTTCAGCACTGCACTCTCCAGGACAAAGGCTGCCTACCCCCCTGCTCTTTCCTTTTATGCTCCCCCCCCAGCTGCTCCGCCCCCGCTGCCTTTACTGGCTGGTCTGCTGGTTGTTGTGTGTAGGGAGGGATGGGAATACCTCCCCCCCCCCCTTTCGCCATGCTGCCGGCCCGCGGGCCGCCTGGCGACCCTCCCCCTTAAGGCGCTCCGGCGCCATCTTTGCGGCACCTATGCTCTTCTAACCTCAGCCTGCACGAGACCCCTTCCCTCACTCACTCTCGCTCTCCTGGCGGCCACTGCGCAGCCGCAACAAATTGAAAAGCCCTATCTCTATAATGGGGCATATTTCTCTTAATTAAAAAAACCCTATAACTTTCTGAAAAATCACAACCCCAAAAGGCACTACACTGGGGCATACTCTATCTAGTAAAACAAACCCCAAGTCTTAATTCGTCCTCTATCCGGAGTTATGCCTTCCCAAAAAATATCTAATTCACTCTATAGGAAAACGGTGTCAAAAAGCCACAAAGGAAGTCACAGAAAAAAACTGACAGTTGGAAATTTAGGTTACTCCCAATTCCTCATTTTTTATTATTTTGCCCTGAAATTTGGGCATGCAGCACCGGGTGACGATTCTACACGCCCATGCCAAATTTCAGCTCAGTACGTCCAATCAGTTTTGAGGTGTAGCCCCTCAAACACCATGCCCCCATCTCAGAAGTTCCCTATGGGAGAATTCCGTTTGTTCGATTCAGCCTTAATATAAGGGCACGACCGTGCCCTTATAATATGTATCTATCTATCTATCTATCTATCTATCTATCTATCTATCTATCTATCGTATGTGTGTGTATATATACATCTATACATACATGCGCTAACACCTGGACATACACTGATGTACCCACACCTAATATCCATACATACACGCCCTGACACCTGGACATACACCAACATTCCCACACCTGCATCTATACATACACATGCTGACACCTGGACATACACCAACGTACAAGCACCTGCATCTATATATACACGCGCTGACAAATGGACATACACCGACGTACCCACACTTGCATCTATACATACATGCACTGACATCTGGACATACAAGCACCTTCATCTATACATACACGCGCTGACACCTGAACCTACACTGACCTTCCCACACCTGCATCTATACATACACATTCTGACACCTGGACATACACAGACGTACCCACACCTGCATCTATACATACACGCGTTGACACCTGGACGTACACTGACGTACACACACCTACATCTATATATGCATGGATGCAAATGTGGGTACGTCTGTATACGTCCAGGTGTTAGCATGTGTATGTATAGATGTTAGGTGTGGGTACATCAGTGTATGTCCAGGTGTCAGCAAATGTATGTATAGATTCACATGTGGGTAAGCCGGTGTACGTCCACGTGTCAGCATGTGTAGGTATAGATGCAGGTGTGGGTACGTTGGTGTACGTTTAGGGGTCAGCGTGTTAATGTATAGATGTTGGTGTGTGTATGTCAGTGTACGTACAGATATAGGTGTGTGTGTGTATGTATGTATGTATGTATGTATATGTATAGAGGAAGGTGTGATACATACATATAACACATACATGATAGATACATACATATATCACACACACGATAGATAGATAGATAGATAGAACCCATACATACAAGATAGATACATACATACATACATACATGATAGATACATATATATACACACACATACGATAGATAGATAGATAGATAGATAGATAGATAGATAGATTGATAGATAGATAGATAGATAGATATCACAAACATATATGATTCATACATATATCACACACACATACATGATACATACATGAGAAAGATGAGGCCAGGGCCCCCTGCTGATGTTGCGTTGAGGAAGGCAGTGTTCCAGGGCGGATGCCAGTCGGGGAGAGCGCCGCGCAGCCCGGGAAAAATACTGCTGAGGAGCTACATCTGGAAGAGCCCCTGGGAGGGAGAGTGCCACATGCCCCATCCTGCGCGGCAGACTCTGCAGGCCTGCACATGGGAAGGGAGGTCTCTGGCCACACGTACTCACCCTTCTGCTGAAGCCCTCTCCAGCGGGGAGCGGGGCCAGGATGAACCTCAACCTGTGAGAACTATCTTCATGATCAAGAGATCTCATATGCAAGATAAGTATGTGTTGGGATAGGGCTGGGGAGGGTGGCTTCTCGGGCACACCCCCGTCAAGTTAAGGAGATTTAACTGAGGAAGCACAAGGGAACTCTCGTCTGGGGACAACAACTGCAGGGAGACCACATCTTTTCAGATGAACATGGGAGGGCGGAAGGCTGCCTAATACTGAAGCACCCTCAGACATTAAACCATATGCAACAACTATTGCAAGCATTCCTGGGGGAAGGTCTGCAGCAGACGGATTTGCATACGGTGATGTCATCCAAGCAGTGGGCCAAAGTTGGCTGGAACCCTCATCTGTATATGAAAAGAGAAAAGGGGCATGCAGGGCATGGCGGCCTTTTGCGGCGCTTGGATAACCCCAAGTTTGCATTAAACACCCCCACCCTCCTTCGGTGTGGGGCTCATGTTGGCCATGCCCAAGCCCCTGAAGCATTCAAGCTGATTTCTTGCAGCAGCTGGGCACTGTAACAGCTTCAGAGCTGCTCTACAAGACAAGTAAAAGGGTGTGGGCCCTGCAGCACCACCTGTAGTTTGCATACACACATATATAGGACAGCATCTCTTATATGCCCCAGGGTCAATAAAATAGTATCCTTGTCTAGGCTATCCATCCCCTCAGATAAGGTATTTGTCCATGCCGCTACAGCACTACACACCCAGGCCGACGCAATTGCCGGTCTGAGTAAGGTACCTGAATGTGTATAAATGGACTTAAGGGTAATCTCCTGTTTGCGGTCAGCACACTCTTTGAGGGTAGCCGTATCCTGGGACGGGAGGGCTACCTTCTTGGATAAGCGTGTTAATGCTTTGTCCACCCTAGGGGAGGATTCCCATCGTAACCTATCCGTTGATGGGAAAGGATACGCCATAAGAATCCTTTTGGAAATCTGCAGTCTTTTATCTGGAGATTCCCAAGCTTTTTCACATAACTCGTTCAGCTCGTGTGAGGGGGGAAAGGTTACCTCAGGCTTCTTTCCCTTGTACATATGTACCCTCTTGTCAGCGACAGGGGGTTCCTCTGTGATGTGCAAAACATCTTTTATTGCCATAATCATAAATCGAATGGATTTTGCCAATTTTGGCTGTAACTTTGCATCATCTTAATCGACACTGGAGTCAGAATCCGTGTCGGTATCTGTGTCAACAATCTGGGATAGTGGGCGCTTATGAGACCCTGACAGTCCCTGCAACATAGGATCAGGCATGGGTTGAAACCCTGACTGTCCCAAAGCTTCTGCCTTGTCTAATCTTTTGTGCAATGAGTTTACACTAGCATTTAAAACATTCCACATATCCATCCAATCAGCTGTCGGCGGAGACACCACATTCATTTGCTCCCGCTCCTCTCTAATATAGCCTTCTTCCTCAGACATGTCGACACACGTGTACCGACACACTTCACACACAGGGAATGCTTTTTCTGAAGACAGTTTCCCCACAAGGCCCTTTGGAGAGACAGAGAGAGAGTATGCCAGCACACCCCCCAGCGCTATATAACCCAGGAATAAAACAGTAACTTAATGTTTGCCCAGTAGTGCTGCTGTATGTAATTTGCGAATTATGTGCCCCCCCCCCCCTCTTTTATACCCTCTTGTCTAACGTGGTATAAGCAGGGTAGAGTCCGGGGAGCTTCCTCTCAGCGGTGCTGTGGAGAAAAAATGGCGCTGGTGAGTGCTGAGGGAGAAGCCCCGCCTCCTCGGAGGCGGGCTTCTGTCCCGCTTAAACTGTAAAATTGGTGGGGGCTTATACATATATAAAGTGCCCAGCTGTATATATGTTATATTTTTGCGAAAGAGGTTTATATTGCTGCCCAGGGCGCCCCCCCTGCGCCCTGCACCCTTACAGTGACCGGAGTATGTGAGGTGTATGGGAGCAAAGGCGCACAGCTGCAGTGCTGTGCGTTACCTCAGTGAAGATCATGAAGTCTTCTGCCGCCTCTGAAGTCTTCTTTTCTTCTCATACTCACCCGGCTTCTATCTTCCGGCTCTGCGAGGGGGACGGCGGCGCGGCTCTGGGACGGACGGCGAGGGTGAGATCCTGCGTACCAATCCCACTGGAGCTAATGGTGTCCAGTAGCCTAAGAAGCAGGACCTTGCAACTCAGAGAGTAGGGCTGCTTCTCTCCCCTCAGTCCCTCGATGAGGGAGTCTGTTGCCAGCAGTGCTCCCTGAAAATTAAAAACCTAACAAAATACTTTCTGTCAGAAAGCTCAGGAGAGCTCCTGAAAAGCACCCAGTCTCCACTTAGTACAGTATCAAACTGAGGTCTGGAGGAGGGGCATAGAGGGAGGAGCCAGTGCACACCCAGAACTAAAGTCTTTCTTAAAGTGCCCATGTCTCCTGCGGAGCCCATCTATCCCCATGGTCCTTACGGAGTCCCCAGCATCCTCTAGGACGTTAGAGAAAATAGGATTTTAATACCTACCGGTAAATCCTTTTCTCTTAGTCCGTAGAGGATGCTGGGCACCCGTCCCAGTGCGTACTGTGTCTGCAGTTATTAAATGGCCCTTAACTCCAGAACATTTATGTGGAGATGAAAACATCCAAGGAAGACTTGACCATCTTCCTTGGATGTTTTCCCCCTGTGTGACTGCTCTCCAGCCTCAGAGGGTTGCATCCGTGGTCCCTAGGATCCCGTCCTGGATCCCGAACCATCGCCCCTCTAGGTGGTGAGAACTGTGCAGCCACCAATGGAGTGAGATTCTGGTCTTGGAAGACAGGATTATCCTCCGGTGCATGTGTAGGTGGGATCCGGACCACTTGTCCAACAGGTCCCACTGGAACACTCTGGCATGGAACCTGCCAAACTGAATGGCCTCGTAGGCCGCAACCATCTTCCCCAGCAACTGAATGCATTGATGGATTAACACTCTTGCTGGTTTCAGAATTTGTTTGACCAGACTCTGGATCTCCAGAGCCTTTCCACTAGAAGAAAACCTCTTCTGTGTCCAGTATCACTCCCAAAAACAACAACCGCGTCATTGGGACCAACTGCGATTTTGGCAAGTTTAGGAGCCAACCATGTTGTTGAAGAACTGTCAGGGAGAGTAGATGTTTTGCACCAACTGGTCCCTGGATCTCGCCTTTATCAGGAGATCATCCAAGTACGGGATAATTGTGACTCCTTGCTTGCGAAGGAGAACCATCATTTCCGCCATCACCCTGGTGAAAATCCTCGGAGCCGTGGACAGACCAAACGGCAACGTCTGAAATTGGTAATGACAATCCTGAATTGCAAACCTCAGGTAGCTTGATGCAGTGGCTAAATGGGAACATATAAGTAGGCATCCTTTATGTCTACCAAAACCATGAAATCTCCTTTATCCCCCGGACTGGAGATCACTACCCTGAGAGATTCCATCTTGAAATTGAATTTCTTTAGGTAGAAATTAAGGGATTTCAGATTTAAGATTGGTCTGACTGAGCCGTCCGGCTTCGGGACCACGAAGAGGCTTGAATAAAAACCTTCTCCCTGCTGACTAAGGCTGATTTGAACAATCGGTGAGGGGGAACGTCTTGAAACCCCAGTTTGTACCCTTGGGACACTATTTGTAAAGCCCACGAGTCCAGGTCCCAATGAATCCAGAACTGACTGAAGAGTTTTAGACGTGCCCCCCACTGGTGCGGGCTCCTGCAAGAGAGCCCCAGCGTCATGCAGTGGATTTGGCAAAAGCAGAGGACGATCTCTGCTCCTGCGATCTTGAAGAGGCTACAGACCTCTTCCCTCTTTTCCTTCCTCTACCTGCAAAGAAAGGGGAATCTTAACTTCTTGCATATCTATTGGGCCGAAATGACTGCGTCAGATAATGATGCGTCTTCATCCGTTGAGAGGGAACATAGGGCAAGAAGGATGACTTACCTGCGGGAGCTGCCGAGATCAAATTAACTAGGCCGTCGCCAAACAAGGCTTCACCTTCATAGGGAAGAGACTCCCTTTCTTCTTGGAGTCAGCATCAGCATTCCCTTGGTGAATCCACAATGCCCTCCTATCCGAGACTGCCATGAAATTGGCCCGTGAGCACTTGTGCCCGGTGTAGGATTTTTAAATATGTGTAGTTTACTGTATGCAAAGGTTTAAAACCTTTTAGGAACTGAGATCTAAGGTGTATTACATGTAGTTTAAAAAAAACAAAAAAGGTTTATTTTATGGCAGTAGTATGATGCTCACACCTGTTAAACTGGATACACACAGAATGCCCTACACAGGGGGTGAAATGAGCGCCCCCCCACCCCCCGTACGCTCAGCACACATCACGCTGTGCTGAGCGGGGGCAGAGATGTGTGCTGAGCAGTTCGCTCAGCACACATCTCTCCCCAAAATCGGGCCGTGAATACGGACCTTTAAACTGGATCCACACTTAGATTATCTGTCCAATTTTTTTTTTCTAGTTGAAACAAAATTATGCTAATATGTGGCAGCAAATGACAATTGACCATTTGCTCACAAACACTGGAAAACATCCAAAAATGGTCATTTAGATAAATTGGTTAAATCCATTTCATTTAGCTAATTTATCCAAACTACCTTTATTGTATCTTTGTGGGTGAATGATGTGTGGGTCAGTGTTGAGGGTGGTGGAGGAGATGGGTAATAGGCACAGCAGGGTGTGGACAGTCAAATAGTGTGCTTAGAGGTTCAGAGTCATTGTATGAGACTCTGGCAACAGTGACTTGATGAGTCTGGTGTCCATAGGGTGGGACGCATTAACCTTTTTATGCTATTGAAATAGTTCTCCTCCTGACCGACGCAGTTCCTTGCTCCGAGGTTGGTGTATTGTCCTGTTGCAGCGCCTCTCCACTGTGGTCACAGTGAGCTGTGTGGTGTTGCTGGCGCATGCCAATCTCCCCCCAACCTCCCTCTTGCATTTCAGACCTACGTACGCATGATGGGATCTTGTATGATATGCGCGTGTGCTGTAGAGATGAAAGTGGGAGTGAGGAGGCAGATCGTGAGATGGGGAAACTTTGTGGACTGTTAGCGAAGGGGAGCACTGGGCAATCTGAGTTGCAAAGAGGGCAGCAGAAGAGGTTATTGCATGTGCACTGGTGACAGGTCCATCCTTGGTGGCCAGCCTCAGTGGTAAAGGGGTACATGAGCTAGTGTCCCTTGGCCAGCCATGTACCATGGCCACCTCCCTACCTCCTATATATTCTCCCTGATCTGTCACTTTGTTACGGTCTGCTGCTGGCACTGGTGTATCGTCCTGCAGATGCCGTCTCCGCCCATTGCTGTGACTTCCCCCAGAGTTAGCCACACAGAGTGACAGATCTGGGAAAATATATAGGAGATCATTACTTTCACTTGCAGCCTACCTTATTTTTTGCAGCCTAGCATGCTCCTGACCCCTTCTCTCACTAATACTTATACAACATTCATGAACTCATCTTAAGGTTTCTTTATTATTCAGTCACACTGTCTTGGATCCAAACCATTTCCTGTGGCATTGCAGTCAAACAATTGAGCTATTTACCCTTGCATAGAAAGGTATAATCTAAGCTAGAGAATTCTATTTGGAGCTCACCTTGTACTTTGTGAAGAAATAATCAGCTTTGTGGCTGAGCAGATATATGGAGTGTGTGGCTGCACACTGCATTGATCTGCTGAGTTGCAATGCTAATAATTTTTTTTTTGCAAAGTACCAATAGCTTCATTGTGAAGGTGGAAAGAAGGGTGTTACGGCATGGAATGTACAAACTGCGAGACCCTGCTGGTAGCGCCTTTGTCTATTTAGTAGGAAGGGCACGTAACAGCCGGGGGGCAATGGAGGAAGCCCCTTTAGGGCTGGAGCCCGGCGGCAACTGACTCCGTTGTCTCTGGCAGTTCCGCCCCTGGACTAGAGGAATGGTCAAGAACATGGCAACATTTAATGCCAAAAAATGCAAAATCATACACGTCTCAAAAATGCAAAGGCTAACTATAATATTAAGGGCATTATAATGGCAAGAGGAAAGCTATCTAAGTATTACTATTTCAGGTGAGCAATGTAACAAAGCAATAGGAAAGGCAAGTCAGATGCTTGTTTGCATAGGTTAAAGAACCAGTAGCAGAAAAAAGTAATACAGGTTGAGTATCCCATATCCAAATATTCCGAAATACGGAATATTCCGAAATACGGACTTTTTTGAGTGAGACTGAGATAGTGAAACCTTTGTGTTTTGATGGCTCAGTGTACACAAACTTTGTTTAATACTCAAAGTTATTAAAAATATTGTATTAAATGAACTTCAGACTGTGTGTATAAGGTGTATATGAAACATAAATGAATTCTGTGAATGTACACACACTTTGTTTAATGCACAAAGTTATAAAAAATATTGGCTAAAATGACCTTCAGGCTGTGTGTATAAGGTGTATATGAAACATAAATGCCTTCTGTGCTTAGATTTAGGTCCCATCACCATAATATCTCGTTATGGTATGCAATTATTCCAAAATACAGAAAAATCCGATATCCAAAATTCCTCTGGTCCCAAGCATTTTGGATAAGGGATACTCAAACTGTAATGCCACTGTATAGGTCCTTGGTACAGCCACATTTAGAATCCTGTGTTCAGTTCCAGAAGCCATATCTCCAGAAGGCTGTAAATACATTAGGGCAACTAAAATTGTGCATGGCCTACATCACAAAACTTACCTGGAAATACTAAAATAATTTGATGTGTATAGTTTGGAGAAGGGAAGAGGGAACATACAGTAATAGAAACATTTAAATATATAGGGAGGAATGTAATAGGGTGTGAGAATCAGAAAGTGAGAGATTTTGTGTTTTTTCCTGTTGTTGTTTTTTTTTTTTTGTTTGATTGTTTGTTTTTAAAGTGGCAATCCTTTACATGGCAAAACCAGGTTGATATTTGCCATGTAAAGGATTGCCACCGTGGGCATGTGTAGAAGGGGCACTGCTACTGTTGGCATTATGTGTGTAAGCTGCACTGATATGGTGGTTATGTGTATAAAGGGCACTGCGACTGTGGGTATTATTATTATTATTATTACATGCGGTGTAATGACAATAAGATAGTGCTACTGTGTGGCGTATTTTGATTTGGGGTGCTATTGTGTGGCCATGCCCCTTCCTTGTGATACCACACCTTCTTTTTTTAAGGAGCGCACTGTCCCTTTATTAAATATTGGAGAGAGGGCCCAAATTAATAGTTTGCAGGGAGGCGCCAAATAGAGATGAGCGGGTTCGGTTTCTCTGAATCCGAACCCGCCAGAACTTCATGTTTTTTTTCACGGGTCCGAGCGACTCGGATCTTCCCGCCTTGCTCGGTTAACCCGAGCGCGCCCGAACGTCATCATGACGCTGTCGGATTCTCGCGAGGCTCGGATTCTATCGCGAGACTCGGATTCTATATAAGGAGCCGCGCGTCGCCGCCATTTTCACACGTGCATTGAGATTGATAGGGAGAGGACGTGGCTGGCGTCCTCTCCGTTTAGAATTAGAATAGATTAGAGAGACACTTGATTTACTAATTTTGGGGAGCATTAGGAGTACTCAGTAGTGTACAGTGCAGAGTTTTGCTGATAGTGACCAGTGACCACCACTTTTATTTATAATCCGTTCTCTGCCTGAAAAAAGCGATACACAGCACACAGTGACTCAGTCACATACCATATCTGTGTGCACTGCTCAGGCTCAGGCCAGTGTGCTGCATCATCTATATATATTATATATCTGTCTGACTGCTCAGCTCACACAGCTTATAATTGTGGGGGAGACTGGGGAGCACTACTGCAGTGCCAGTTATAGGTTATAGCAGGAGCCAGGAGTACATAATATTATATTAAAATTAAACAGTGCACACTTTTGCTGCAGGAGTGCCACTGCCAGTGTGACTAGTGACCAGTGACCTGACCACCAGTATATAATATTAGTAGTATACTATCTCTTTATCAACCAGTCTATATTAGCAGCAGACACAGTACAGTGCGGTAGTTCACGGCTGTGGCTACCTCTGTGTCGGCACTCGGCAGCCCGTCCATAATTGTATATACCAGTGACCTAACCGTGGTTTTTTTTTCTTTCTTTATACATACATACTAGTTACGAGTATACTATCTCTTTATCAACCAGTCTATATATTAGCAGCAGACACAGTACAGTGCGGTAGTTCACGGCTGTGGCTACCTCTGTGTCGGCACTCGGCAGCCCGTCCATAATTGTATATACCACCTAACCGTGGTTTTTTTTTCTTTCTTTATACATACATACTAGTTACGAGTATACTATCTCTTTATCAACCAGTCTATATATTAGCAGCAGACACAGTACAGTGCGGTAGTTCACGGCTGTGGCTACCTCTGTGTCGGCACTCGGCAGCCCGTCCATAATTGTATATACCACCTAACCGTGGTTTTTTTTTCTTTCTTTATACATACATACTAGTTACGAGTATACTATCTCTTTATCAACCAGTCTATATATTAGCAGCAGACACAGTACAGTGCGGTAGTTCACGGCTGTGGCTACCTCTGTGTCGGCACTCGGCAGCCCGTCCATAATTGTATATACCACCTAACCGTGGTTTTTTTTTCTTTCTTTATACATACATACTAGTTACGAGTATACTATCTCTTTATCAACCAGTCTATATATTAGCAGCAGACACAGTACAGTGCGGTAGTTCACGGCTGTGGCTACCTCTGTGTCGGCACTCGGCAGCCCGTCCATAATTGTATATACCACCTAACCGTGGTTTTTTTTTCTTTCTTTATACATACATACTAGTTACGAGTATACTATCTCTTTATCAACCAGTCTATATATTAGCAGCAGACACAGTACAGTGCGGTAGTTCACGGCTGTGGCTACCTCTGTGTCGGCACTCGGCAGCCCGTCCATAATTGTATATACCACCTAACCGTGGTTTTTTTTTCTTTCTTTATACATACATACTAGTTACGAGTATACTATCTCTTTATCAACCAGTCTATATATTAGCAGCAGACACAGTACAGTGCGGTAGTTCACGGCTGTGGCTACCTCTGTGTCGGCACTCGGCAGCCCGTCCATAATTGTATACTAGTATCCAATCCATCCATCTCCATTGTTTACCTGAGGTGCCTTTTAGTTGTGCCTATTAAAATATGGAGAACAAAAATGTTGAGGTTCCAAAATTAGGGAAAGATCAAGATCCACTTCCACCTCGTGCTGAAGCTGCTGCCACTAGTCATGGCCGAGACGATGAAATGCCAGCAACGTCGTCTGCCAAGGCCGATGCCCAATGGCATAGTACAGAGCATGTCAAAACCAAAACACCAAATATCAGTAAAAAAAGGACTCCAAAACCTAAAATAAAATTGTCGGAGGAGAAGCGTAAACTTGCCAATATGCCATTTACCACACGGAGTGGCAAGGAACGGCTGAGGCCCTGGCCTATGTTCATGGCTAGTGGTTCAGCTTCACATGAGGATGGAAGCACTCATCCTCTCGCTAGAAAAAAGAAAAGACTTAAGCTGGCAAAAGCACAGCAAAGAACTGTGCGTTCTTCGAAATCACAAATCCCCAAGGAGAGTCCAATTGTGTCGGTTGCGATGCCTGACCTTCCTCTTTTTTCTTTCATTTTTCTTTGCGTCATGTGCTGTTTGGGGAGTATTTTTTTGAAGGGCCATCCTGCCTGACACTGCAGTGCCACTCCTAGATGGGCCCGGTGTTTGTGTCGGCCACTAGGGTCGCTAATCTTACTCACACAGCTACCTCATTGCGCCTCTTTTTTTCTTTGCGTCATGTGCTGTTTGGGGAGGGTTTTTTGGAAGGGACATCCTGCGTGACACTGCAGTGCCACTCCTAGATGGGCCCGGTGTTTGTGTCGGCCACTAGGGTCGCTTATCTTACTCACACAGCGACCTCGGTGCAAATTTTAGGACTAAAAATAATATTGTGAGGTGTGAGGTATTCAGAATAGACTGAAAATGAGTGTAAATTATGG